>NW_019640808.1:0-209404 GCF_000599845.2 Trichogramma pretiosum
AAAATATGGTTGCCGCAACGTTGCTGCAACTTTCCGTGCTATCAGGGGTATTGGTTTCTGAATTACTGTACATAGTTTTGTTTGTCGAATTCTTCCTGAACATTCTCTTCATGTGCAACAATTCTGAAATGTTTCATTCAACATTTCTTTTAGTTTGAATTTTCATTATTCTAACCAAAGAGTAAAACTTTGATTGATTGGTTAAATGGTTTTAGGCAATTTGAACTTCCACTTATATAATTCGAAGTTTAATTATTTACAGTTTCATTCTCTCTATATGTGCATCATACAATATAAGCTCACACGCGTCGCATTGACGGATGTCACAAATAAATATAAAAATTGTACATAAATAATTAATTTCTAAGTTATACATTAATAGAGTAATACGATGGAAATTGATTTATAATGCAATAAAAATATTATAATGATGATATATAAACTAGTGTCAACAACTATTGCATGCTGAACGAACTTTTTTTTGCAATATTATTTTTACAAGGTAAAAATATTACATTAAATATCATTACATTATATGATTATCACAAGTTGTCCAATCGCAGACAGGCTAACTTAAGTTAATAAATCAAAGCTGTTTTGATTTATATGACCATTGAGGCCACTGTTGTGGCATTTTCGAACAACAAAATTTTTGTAGAATTTATGTTAACATATACACATAATTGACACATGTGAAATAATTAATAAAATATTCAATAAATGTAAAATTTCAATCATAAGTATCAGAAGTGCACAAATCTATTCAAAGGCAAGCTCCAATGAAATCATGCATGCATCTAAATGTATTTAAAAGCATAAGTATGGCGTTTCATGAACATGAAAAAATCCGAATCTTAGTTGCATGACAATACATTCAGAAGTCAATTTTAATGAATGATGCGACGGAAATTAAATTTTTTCCCATAGAAATGAAAAAAAAATTCTGATGAAAGTCTGTGAATTAGCATAAATTTAGAAAATATGCATCAAAAGTGCATACAGAAGAAATAGAAGTTGGCATAAAAACTTGGATGCTATCAGGTGAATGATTACTAAGATGAGTTTCCCGTATCATTTTCTTTTGATTTACAATCGAAAGGAGACGCACATAAAAGCATGAATAATGCTGTAAAAATAACTAACAGCAGGAATATTAAGTGGAGTGGTGCCATAGATGTGGGCACAATAAATTGGTTGTAGCATTTGGAGTGCAATTTTACATAACTTGAGAAATAATCTTCGTGCCTTTTCATGCAGGTCGTACTCACCCAATAATTGCCCTTATCATCTTCGAAAATGTTATTGAAGCCGGCCTCTTCGGGCTCGCATTCAGTATTGGGAACCAAGTAATGCTTGCTTTTCTCCTTATCCATACCAAATTTCACCAGATTCTTGTGCTGTATGATAATCTTATCGCCGAAATAAAAAACACCGTAACTGAGAAATCCTTCGCCTCCAGGTAAATTATAAATGACTCCATTTTCTTCACAATAGGCCTCGAGAATTTTAACTGAAAACCAAGTAATCTTTTTGTCGTCGAGCTTGAACTGTGTGCATAACATCGTTACATTGTTCTGTCGCGCGCAGATGCCGATCAATCCATTGGCCAAGGAGACCACAGGTGAGTAAACATCTTTGACATGAGTTAAATTCTGCCTTTGACCTGCAAGAATGAAAAATGTTTCATTAATGTTAATTCAAATTATGAAAAACAAAACGTCTCTTTTTAATAACTACCACTTGGTTGAATAAGAGCCACTGTAATCGACGGTTTTTCAGGCTTGATGGGTCTCAGTGTTTCGATGTACAAATAACCCTCGTCCTTTGACAAGGGAACAATTAGTGGCTCGACCAAAGTATCCTCGGGGTAAGTAACCAACGTATCGACCTTCGAAGCGACTCCACGAGAATCGATCGATGATCTGTAAACTTTGTCCCAATCTTCTAACACAACTTCAAAATCATCCTCTCCTTTGATATAACGCAGCTTGTTAAATTTCTCATCGCCATTCTCAATACAGGACCTCTGGCCCGGCCGCAAAGAAAGTGATATTCAGTATCTCGAGTGATCATTTATATTTGTAATCAGCTGATTGAGATCTGCCGAAAGTTTGGTCGTTTTAACGCTACAATTGGAAAAGTCGACGACGCTGAATCGCAAATGATACGGGTCATCTTCGCCCCCGTCACTCTCGAACCAACGTAATATCGCTCGATCATTGCCCAAAGGTTCGATTTTAATCTGAGTCGTCTGGATGAAGCCACCCGACTCGGAGCTCAGCGTGATTTTGCACTCGTCCTCCTTCGGGCTGTCCCCCGAGAAATCTGCCTGCAATCGACGAATTACACATTCTTTCTGTCGCTTGATGTTCTTGTCGCACACACCATAATAGACGGTGGTATTTTCCAAAGCACTGAACACTATGTTATTTTCACCAACTTCACGTTTGAACTGTAATGTACTCTCAGCTAGAAAGCCGAAGGATTGTATAAGTCCGAAAGCACAGATGAGGCAAGCAAAACCACAGAAGACCAAAAGAATTAACCAAATTATCTTATCGCATGTTGAAAATTCAACACGTCGGTCGACGTCGGTTGTAGTTTCAATTTCACTCATTGTGGATATTTTATGCTGCGTGCTAGTCTTAGCACGTAGGTCGCCGAACTGACACTACTGAGACTCGACTACTTTGTTGCCTTGATTTCGTTCACGTGTTAGGCCCACCGTATCGTTCAAATGCCACATTTATAGTTAGAAAATATACGTTCTATTTACTATGAAACTCAATTTTTTGTCTCTTTCTTCGTTCGTATATAAGTTTACATATGTCGCGTGAGCGCCTCGTAATACCCATCATTATCCAAAAAGTTATTTTGGGCTCATATGAAAGTTTATTCATTCAGATATAAACGATGCAACGATAAACGGTAAATAGCTTATATTGGGAAAATAAACGTCTGTCAATGTAACCGCCGAAAAATTGAAATTCGTATTTAGATGCATTTTGAGATATTTTTTCATATTCTTTTATGAAATTAAATATATGAATTCAGAATCTTTCTCAAAAATGTACATCGATGCACATTTCAAAGTTAGATATGTGAAATCACCAATTCTTCGACATCAGCCTATATAACAATCCTAATAATCCATAGCCTAACAAACTATGGATCAGTTTTAATTGCACAACAATATGTGAAAATTTAGTTAAATGTTTATATGAGAATTCAATATTATTTTGAAAATTTACATTTACACGAGCACAAATATTTTTAAAAACATGCTTATGAGTCGCAACGATTTCTTTGTCCGAAATCTCGAAAGCCCTCAAGTTCGAAAAATAAAAACTTTTTCTTGCCAAGTTAGTCATAGTATTTTGAATTTAATTTTTTGAACATCGAGGGAATAAAAAAAACATTAAAAATAGACGATACTTTTCAAGCGCAGTCACACCGATAGTACAGTAAACTTGTACTAGTCAACCCTGTAGAATCCGACTATTTTTATTCAAGTCGTTGTAGTATATTTAGATTTATTTTGAAATTATTTCAGGGAAAATTTCTTGTTCAAAGAAAGTAATTTTGAGACGTTTTATAAATGTTTATGAATGCCTAAGCTTGAACTCAGACCATAGTAACTTAAATTTGATAACTGAATAGCATAAACTTGCAAAGGAATTCTGTTTTTTGTGAAACATAAACTATTGTATTCTACGTTTCCTTTTTGTTTTTATAAAAATAATTTTCCTTTCTCTTGTCTACCATATCGCCGAAATTACATTTTCTTGCATATTAAGGAGGCTGTTGCGAAAATGAAAAAAAACTTTGGATCCAAGTGAAATTTTAGCGAATGATAGTTTATGAAATTACAAGATTTTTGGTAAAAAAAATTTGGGGTTTCCATGCAAACTTGGAAAATAATGAAATTCAAAGTTTTGGCCATTTAACATTGAATCAAATGGGAAGTGGCAGTTGTTAGTGTATTGTGAGCTCAAATCTCTTTACAAGTTAATGAAATTAACATATGTTATAGGAAATTTCATTAGCTTTCGAATGATATAATTATAAATGGGCGTTTCCAGGCAAATAAAAAAGATATTAAGGGGAGGCTCTCATGAGACTCGATCAAAAAATCGATTTTTTTTTATTTACTTAGTAAGCAAATGTCTCGTAGAATATACCCCCGAAACCCTTTTTACCAATTTAAAAAGTTTTAGGTTTAACTTTAAAAAGTTATAGGCAAAAAACCGGAGCTGTCTTTTTACGAGCGAACGATGTATACGTACATTCGCTTTCTAAAACTTTAAACACGATTTTTTCGAAACCATGTTTTCTGCATCGGGCGCCAACATATCTCAAAAAGGACTGCACTTAAAGATACGCTTTTTTCTGGCACCGCCTTTATCGCTGTTTCATTTGTACTGACATTTACCAAAAAAAGCGCAACAATTTTATCATGAGTTCCACCAGCCCTCGGCTGAAATCGGGCAGAACTTCAAGGGACAGTTCTAACAATTGAACCTTTTTCAAGCGTATAAAAGCAACATATGGTATCAAGACGATGAGATTTCTTAAAAATTGGCAAAAGTGAAGATCGGACTTGGACAACAACACGACAACAACAATCTTTATTTTAACATCTTAAAATATATTAAGTAATTCTAATGATTTAATACACACTCGACGCCTCAGTTTTATATTGTTTACCATCGGTTGCTTATTATTATTATTGTTATTGACATCGCGGTAACTGACTATATGTAATATCGGCAGTCACGTACACAACAGTCCTGAAGAGGCCGACAAAGTGGTCGGCGAAACGTCGACTAGGTGACGAGGTAGTGTGTGATTACACACTCTCGCCCACCCCCTGTTATAATAAATTTGACTTTGGCACCGCCTTTATCGCTGTTTTATTTGTATTGACATTTACCAAAAAAAGCGCAACAATTTTATCACGCTTTTTTTCTATTTTAAAGCTAATTAAATTGTCTGGAGATTGAACCAATAAAATTTTTAATTTTTTCATTATTATTATTTTTAGAGCCCTTAAAAGAGCCAAAAAGAAATTTCTGAAGTCCGCCATTTTATCAATTTTTAATTTTTTTTGCAATTATTTAGGTTCAAGCCACAGCAAATGTCATCTAGTTTAAGAGGAACTTCACATTTTTAGATTTGGGCAAAAACTGAAGGCGATAGCTTCGCGCCCGTTGAGGTATCTTTTTTTAACACGACCTACATCAAATGCTGCTAGTGGATACATAATTCGATATTTTGGTCTGAGAAAATTTATAAATATAGTTAAATACATATTTTATAAGTACCAAAAAACTTGACTGCATTATTCACTTCCTTCCGTGAAAAAAAATTACGAAAAACACGTCATTTTTGAAGCGCTAGATGAGAGCCTCCCCTTAAGAGTCCAACACATTTCCCCTATGTTCTGCCATTCTAACGCTGTGCGCTGCGTAACTCATATAGCCTTGTGCAAATAGCGTTTTAATACAGAACCACCTCCCATTACTACAGCCTTCTTAAGTCTTCAGTATTGGTCTAATGAGTAAATGTAAAAAATTAAAAACACTTATCTATATAGTGAGAAGTGATACATCTGGGTAAAAATAACAAATCAAAAAATATGGATAATAAATTTTATTATTGATCGCCATTTCGTATCTTTTATCTTTATAAAGTCACGTTTACTATAAAAAAAGTATAGTAAATGACATGATAACTACATTTTGTTAAAATTTTATATTAATGTTTACGCGATATGAGTAATATTTGGTCATTTTTTACTTTCTCAAAAAATTAATATACGTTATATCTTAAAACTATTTTAGAATATACAATTTAACATTATTTATTTCATTTGAACAATGAATAATTTTTCACTCGCAACAATGATCTCTCATATATCTTTTAAGAAATACAACACATCTGTCGACTCGACTCATGTTGGTAACACGTTTAAAGTATTTATATTATCAACTGTTTTGTTCATTTGATTTACATCTATAAAATATACAAGTTTTTGAAATGATTCATTATTATATCATTATAATTAATACTGAATTTTAAATGCAGTAAAATCAAATAAAAACGATTCATTCAATATGCTGATTCAATAAAAATAAATTATTTAAATGCCAAAAACATCAAGTGTATATAATTGAATACTGTTTTATTTACAATTTCAAAAAAGTTAAGATACGAAACATCTTGACGATTTGAATTTCTTGATAATCAATTTCGTATTCTGGTTTTGGAATTTATCAATAATAATAAATCGAAAAATCTTAGATGTGACGTAAAATTATTTGGAGTAATATTATGCACTTGAAACCTATGTTTGCAAGAATTAGTTTATAAGCTAATAAAATCATCAATGCAAATTTTTTTTTCATTAAAAAAGTTAAAATTAGTATTATAATAATTAGTTAAAAGTATTTCACAGTATAAAGTTAAAATGTAAAGATTGAAATTCTTATTTACACAAATAATTGTTTCGTAAAAATTGTATGAAACTATAGTAAAAATTCATACGCTCAATTTTTTACTTAAAATCAATTTAAATATAAAGTTATACCATATAGTTAAGACGATTGCGAATGAAAATGAGAACAAGAGAGCTTGATTCAGTGGTAATAGACCATGAACCATTCGGTGAAACGCTTTATATGCTGAGTTGCCGCATGATTTTCGTCTTGTAAGCGGCGATTTTCATCGCGCAATCTTCGGACTTCGTCTTCTAATGACAACCTTCGGCGCGTTTCTCGAGCAACTCGAAGTTCTAAGCTAGATAAGTGGCTCTGCAAGTCTGAAGGTGGGCTTCTGAATAAAAAAATGTGACATTAGGAATTATATTTCACGGCACATGAAAAAACTTTTAGAATGGCAGAAAGCATCCAACTCACATAATCGTATTCATGCTTTCCTTATCAGCTGGTCGTTCCTGACTGTATTTAGATATCCGACTATTCATTTCATCGTGGCGATTATTCGTCCAATGTTTATTATCAATTTCAGTAGAGTTTTTGGTTTCCTTGCTTATCATATTGCTCGGAGTTTTAGTCGCTTGCTGCGGCGTTTTTGTCACGCGTGGCGATAATCTGAAAGTTTTTCGTACAATTATTATTTATGACGACAAAAGCGGAGACTTGTCATAAGTACTGCTGTTCATTAAAAATAAACGTGTTCCGTCACTATTAAGGAGTGCGCTAGCGTCTCGTCGTCAAAGTATTTTCAACACGTGCTTTTATTCTTTCAAACAAATGAATAGCGTGTGCACATTGAATAAAACATTCATATTAGCGATAAGAGTATATAAAATCTGAGAATAAGATTTTTGACTTTTGATACATAGATAATTTTGATTATCCCTTAAGATGATGAAATAAAAAAAAACTAAAAGAATTTATCTTTAATTTGCGTTTGCAAATAATTTATTGTTAGTCTTGTTACAAAATGAAAGTCGAATTCATTTCTTAATTATAACGAAAATGTAAAAAAATATATTACATATTTTACAAAATTCTATGCATCTAAGTCTTTAACTAACATTGCACTGATTTTTTTTCACTTTGAAAAATGCTTCATTAGCCTTCGCTACTGTTTCCCTAAAAAAAAAAAAAGAAATACATGATTTAAAAACTGATCCTACTGTCCAAGTTCCATCGTGTCAACTGTCAAGTTATTAACAATGTTAATGATGTTGATGAATTTTCAAATGCACTAGATTATGATATAATCAAAAATGAACACAACGTTTACATCTAAATATTAAAACCAAATTTTACCTTTCTTCTTTTGATAATTTATTTTCACTCGGAGCCGGACTGGAGGCTGTGCTTGCATTCGATATCACAGTGGCTGGTCGGGCTATCGTCAAAATGACCTCGGATCCAGGATTGCCGTTCTCTTGTCCATTCGGCAGAACAGCAAGCGTCGAGTTGCTATTTCCACACAGATTTTCACGCGACCTGCATCTATTTTGAATCTCTACGATATTGTTATTCGTTTTGTTCGAATTTTGCAAATTCTTCGAATTTGGGCTCGAATGAACGTCATCGGTAAAAAAGTCCGGATTGATAAGTTTCATAAGATCCTCTTGCAACGTGCTCGAAGCCAAATTAGCGGAGTTACGATGAGAACTGCGAGCTCCGGATTTCGGTCGAGGACTCTCATTTCTCGAACCGTTGCTCGAAGGCGTCAAGTTGCCAGGAGTTCGATGTTTATTTGCTCTTCGCAATCTGTGAAAGTTTTGAATTTGAAATTA
This sequence comes from Trichogramma pretiosum, assembly GCF_000599845.2. NCBI lineage: Eukaryota > Metazoa > Arthropoda > Insecta > Hymenoptera > Trichogrammatidae > Trichogramma > Trichogramma pretiosum. The sequence goes on from NW_019640808.1 coordinate 8,279, forward strand.
TAATTTATTCATACAGCGCGTACAAATTTTTTTAACGATTATTGTTATCACTTGAGCATACCTTGGTGAAATACTTCCAGAACCATTTGATAGTTCATCTTCACTAGGAAGCGTAGAAATATCCGTTGCATTGTCGTTTAGCCTACTGACTTCAGCTGGTAAGCTTGATGTCAATTCTTTGGGTCTATATTCTATGTTGATTTTATGCGGCACAGGTCTCTCAGTCATAATTGTTTTCAGGCACGTCACTTTCTCGCCAAGTTTAAATTCCTGTCCTTGAGCTTCTCTTTCATTTTTTGAATCGCCGTTGAGATCCATTTGTTGCAGCATTTCAATCTCGTACTTGCTGCGTCTGTGATCGAATTTTTCATCGCCACTGATTTTTATGTCTTCGTAGCACTTGGAACTTCGATTGAGTTTGCTCTCAATGTGAGGCATGGACTGTTGCTGCTGTTGCTCATACTCATATCGCACTAGATTGTTATTGCTACTCGATTTAGCAAGCTTGTAGACAGAATTTGCAGCATCCGGTAAAGAATTCGTTACCGCGACTTTTTGATGACCTGGAGAAAATTTAATTGCTTAGCATTGGCTTTTTATTAGACATTTCAAAAATATTTTAATCGACGAGTTTGCTTACCTTCAATTTTATTATGAAGCTCTCTTCGCGAAGTGTAAATATTTTCTTGTTTGGTTTCATACTTTTCTTTCTGTAGTTTAACGTAGTTATTGCTGCTATTATTAGTTATTGCGTGCTCTTGATTGCGATGATGCATACTATCGATTCGCTGATAATTATCGTGTCTCATGCTCTCTTGAATGGCCCGAGGCGACGCGTAATTACCGTCCTTTGCATCATTGCCGTGCAGGTGATCATCGCGTCTGATGTCATAATTCTTACCGCCTAAATAATGAGAATCTTTCTCCTTTTTTGGAGTACAAGCGTTGAGTCGGCCGTTGCTCGTTGCGCCACCCTGATGATTCTGTCTCGCCGGCAATGGCGGTGGCGTACCATTCGAATGCTCCGGCTCTTGATGTTCCAGCATTTCGTACCTATCGAACGATTTTTTTCATTGTCATCTTTGTTCTATACGTATCCTTCCCGACATTATATTTTTCAAAGAACTCACCATCGATCTTCAGAGCTACTGTGACCGCTACTCGTACTGGTCATGGTGCCTTCGAGGGGAAATCGCGGATCGTTGAACGAACGGGAGCTCGAGCCCGTTCCGTAGCCCGAACTGTTACTCGAACGCGGCGGACTGAACGACCTCTCGTACTTCCTATGGTGCGGCAGAGCGGTTTGTTGACTCGGCGTGCTCTCCGGATTTGTCACGTTCTCGTAGTCACCTTCGTAGTTCGTAGCCAAGTACTGGCAATTTTGCAGACTGCAACCTCTGTAAATTGAAATTATTTGTACATCAGTCGCGTTCATACGCATATTGCTTCACATTTTCAACGAGCTTTCGGGAATTCGTCATTATTACCTTCGAGGAGTGTTATCGGGTCCTGGCGGTATCACGGTTATCGTGACCTGAGCGCTGGTCTTGAGCAAATCGACCATTTGATCGTGGCTGAGGGTCGACACGGCCACCTTGCATATCTCGACCAGTCGAGCGCCTTGCCTGAGACCGGCCTGCCAAGAAGATCCCATCGTTTCGACCTGCGTGACCACGCCGTCGGGCTGCACGTGAAAACCCAGCTGCCCGAGGCTGTTGCGCTTCAGAGATAATTCCGAGGCCGCGGTACCTTGGGTGACGGCGCGCAAACGCGACACTATCTCCATCAGCTCGTCTCGGTCGCCGTAATCGCCACGCACGTGTATCGTTATGCACTCGCCTTGATGATAGTACAATCTCAAACTGAAATTGTAAAATAAAAATATATAAATTTCAATCGAGAATTGCCGCTTATTCTTCGATCGATCGATCGCACACGATGCCACAATTGTTTTATACCTGTTCGTCTGCGCGTGCCAACCCAGAACATTGACGCAGGGAGAAACGAACACGATCTGACGCGAGTGCTCCTCGACGAGTACGATCGTGTCGACGCTTATGCCCAGGTAGCAGTCTGTGTTCTGATTGCTGTCCTCGAGGATCACCTGCCAGCAGATCGCGCCTCGCTGCGACGCGTCGCACGACAATCGCGGTCGCACCGGTGTCTTCTTTTTGCTGCTGAACGATAGCATCGCTGCGGACAAAAAAAAATCAGTGAACGACAAAGGACGAGAACCAATGCACGGAAAATGCCGCTTTTATCGTAACTTACAGAATTTTTGGCCGGTTTCCACCATGGTGCTGGTCACGTGATTCGTGGCCAGATCCTTCAGGTACTCCTGGCGGGTGCGCGTGGCCATGGTGGCGAACTTCTCCGAGCGGTGGGCCGCGTTCTCGGCGTTGATCACCTTGGCCAGTATGAAGTCGGCGAAGTGCTTGCCCTTGGCGAAGGTGGCGCCGGGCGGCACCGGCGGCCCGAACACCGGCACCTCCTTGCTGCGCGACACCGACACCGTGTACTGGGTGTTCTCGGTGCAGGGATTGAGGGCGCGCACGACGATGAACACGTGCTGGAACTGCGAGCGTATACGGCGCGGACTGAAGGGCAGAGCGCCCGGCTCCTGGAACACGATGGTGACGATGTCGTTGCCGATGTGGCGCTTGCGCAGCAGCTGCTGCCGATTGTTGGGCGTGAAGGGCAGCATGGTGGAGACGTGGAAGGTGACCTCGGCGCCGCGATGCTGGGCCGCGACGGCGTGCGTGCCCGTGGAGTCGGTGCGCGTGTCCAGGCCGGCCTTGTAGCCCTCGAAGCCCAGCAGCCTGATGCGCTGGCCGATCGAGTCGAGGAACTCGAGCAGGGCCGGGCCCGCGTGCTGATTGTTGTACATCTCCTCCTCTGTCTTCTGGCCGGCGCGACAGTAGAGCACGCCGACCTTGTAGCGATTGGACAGGCCCTGCTCGTCGAGGCGCGCCAGCGACTCCTCGCTGGCCGCGGTGCCCAGTCTCAGGCAGCTCGTCTGCACCTCGGGCGCCACGAGCTCGAGCAGCTCGCGCGTCGGCAGCTTGCCGACTGCGCTGCCGCTGCTGCTCTGCTGGGACCTGCCGCTGGTGGGCAGCGCCTCCTCGGGCACGCTGCCGCGCAGCGTCAGCAGCTCCGAGGTGCGCACCACCACGCGATACTGCTGGCCGTCGCGGCGCAGACTGATCGCCACGGGCCCGAGCTGCTCGTCCATGCCGAACCAGTTCTGGTGCTCGCGGCCCAGGAAGTAGCGCCGATAGTAGTGGGCGCCCTCGTCGACGCTCTCGATGGGCAGCGGGCGCTTCTGCAGCGGACACGTGTGCTTCCACAAGGTCTCGTTGGCCGGGGGCTCGAGTACGCTGACCCCGTAGGCGAGCACGGGCCGGTGCAGGCCGCTGCCGCTGCCGTTGCTGCTGTGGGGCCGCCGCGTGAGGCCCACTTCGCGCTCGCCCTCGCCGCCGATCTCGTTGCGGAAGAACGGGCACGACTCCAGCAGCTCGTTACCTGGGTGCAAAATCATCGGGGTCATAATATATACTTTGTTAGAAAAAATGTCTCGATCCCGAACGAAAATCGTTTCTTCTAGAAAAATTAATTAACTTTTATTCATTGATATAAACATTCGGATTTGAGATTCTAATGAAAGTTGATAAAAGTTTATAGAAGTTTATACAATTTTATAAGAGTTCATAACATTGTAAATTTTTTTTTTCATTTTTCAGTTAAAATAATGTAAACTTTTATAAAAAGTTATGATATGTTCCTAAAAAGTATTTCATGTTTATAAAGAATAATCAAAGATAATAAAAGTTTATAGATCTTTCTATTTTGCGATTTCAAGTTCTGAAAACATGAGAATGAGCTTTTAAACCAAACATTGTACGATCATTTGGTTCATATATTCGTAAACTACATAGAATTCTTAACAAATGTTCGTAATAAACTTTTATCAACTCCTATAAACTTCTAAATACTTCTATAAACTTTTATTAACTTTTGTTAAAGTCTCAAATCCGAATGTTTATATCAATTAATAAAAGTTTTGCAAAGTTTATAGCATTTTATAACAAAAGATAATTTTCGTTGGGATGTAATTAAGCTGGAAGCTGGAAGCAGTGTGGTAGTTTATACCTTTTGCATCGCCGACGTCCTCCTCGGGCAGCTCGTCGGGCGTCGACGCTCTGAGCGAGCTGGCGGCCGAGGCGCCAGTCGCCGTGTTTCTGCGCCTGGCCAGCAGGATGCCCCGGAGCTTGGCCGCGTAGCCCAAATTGGCCGTGAGCGACTGGCAGTCGTAGTGGGCGAAGGCCCTCCTACGGTGTCGCTCCTCGACGTCGGCCGACACCACGGGACTGGTAACGCTGCTGCTGCTGGTCATGGACGTCGACGACGAAGCCGAGGCCGTCACCGTCGTCATCGTCGTCGATTGCTGCTGCTGCTGCTGTATCTGATGATGCTGCTCCTCCGTTAAACTGATGGCGTTGCGAGTCTGTTTGCTGCCCCAGAGCCGATTGAGCTTGAGCCTGAGCTTCGGACTCGAGCCGCCGGTCGGGCCGCAGACCTCGTCGACGTCGTTCGCCGACGCCTGCTGCGAGCTCTCTTGTGTCGTTTGTTGCTGCTGCTGTAGGTGCAGATGCTGCTGCTGCTGCTGCTGGAGCTGCTGAAACTGCTGCTGCTGCTGATGATGATGACGCATCATGTGCTGCTGGTGCAGTTGCTGACGCCTTAACAGAAACTCCGAGGCCATCGGCCCTCTGATCGACAGCGGCAGATTTCTCGAATTGAAGTCCTGCAGCATGGCCAGAAGATTCTCGTTCATGGTGACGGACTGCGCGACCACATCGATGCTGCCTGCGTGTGTCAATCCAAAAAAACGAGGCTATGAGTATACTATAATCAACGTCATGCGCGGCTCGAATTTCTAAAGTAGCAAGTATTTTAATTGCCGCGCATTTACTCGATGAGCGACGAGCTTCCCGCCACTCGTTGATAGTCATAAAGGTGAATCACTTTTTTTTTGTTCGTTTCTGTTTTGATTCTTCGATACTCGAGGATCGAAAAATCACTGCGTGAAAAGGGGTATTATCGAATAGACGATATTTACGAGCGCGATGAAATTTCAAGTACATAATAAGGATTTAAAATTGAATCGATTGCCATCGAGAGATAAATAGAGGAAAAAAGTGCCTCGTAACTGTCGATGACTTAATCGTACCACGAAGAGCACACGGCCAGAGAGACGTGTGTGCACACGCGTAACATTAAGCTATCGAATTTCGGAAAAAGGAAGAACGGATAATTCGAAATAATCGAGCGAGGAAATTACTTCCGGAAAATCTCGAGAGTTTCCACGGAAAAACGAGTCAGATATTGTATCGCGCGTACATACGGATTATTTTACTCACCGTGAGATCCGTACTCCCGCCTGAGCGGCGAGTCCGGCGCGCGCGACGACAGCGGATCCGGACTGTGGGGCAGCTCGAGGCTCGAATTGGAGCGATGCAGGGCTGCCAGTCCGCGGGCCCCGCGGCCACCCGACGACGAGCCCAGACTGCCGGCTCCTCCTCCTGCTCCGCTGTTACAACCACCGCTGCTCCCGTTCATTGAGACGCCCGAGATCATCTCGCCATTCTGTAATGAAAAATGTACCATATAGTCACGTGATGATTTGTAAAAGAGCAAGAATAATTTGATGTCATGTTTTTTGACATGATGAAAAAAAAAAAAAAAAAAAAAAATTAANAAAAAAAAAAAAAAAAAAAAAAAAAAAAAAATGAAACACCGGCAAGCATCGGAGTCGACCGAGCTATATATAAGTAAAGTCGCAACTTTTTCCGCGAGTGTGTGCACCTATATATAATATATAATACTTTATTACACCGCGAGTGCTGCACCTGCTTGCTCGCGCGAATTTCTATATAAATTGCGTGCGTGCGCGATGCATATTACGTGCCTCGCACGCGCCTTTATATCTCGGCACGGAATGTCTTAATGAAGTCTTCCACACAAAGAGAGGACGAGAATGTCGTTGCCTCGCGAATATATATTCAGTCGAATCGACGAGTTTATATATATACGCGCGCGTTCGTCTAGCTTACTCACGGCGTATCTAGAGTATCGCATTTCGCGTCTCGCGATTACGAACCAACTTTTCTTTCCATTTTTGTTTTATTTTTTTTTTTTTTTTTAGCTCATTTCCTCTGCGTGCGACCACTCGAATTAATAAAAATGTATCTTGGCAGCGAAGAACGCAACGGTGGCGGTGCTGCAACAGCATTTGCACTGCATATAATACGCGTGTGGCAGTTGAATTACGGCATTTTAGAGAAGATGCGGCGCAACAGACGGCGCAAGAGAGAGAGAGAGAAAGAGCAGCTGGCTCGCGAGACTCGAGTTGCTTAACGTCGTAATAAGGATGAGCGTTGCAAAAAAAAAGCAACAACAACACAAGCGGGGACGGATTGTTTCTCGCGACGACGACGACGACGACGACGACGACGAAGACTTTGTGAGTTTCATGTCGTCGGCCTTAGTATGCACAATTCCTTCTTCTTTTTGTTTGCGTTCGTGCATTTTTTTTAACCTCTCGAGAATGCAAAAAGAGAGACAGAGAAAATATTTAAATGCAATAATAGAAACGCAGACACGCGAGGTCTGGGAGCTCCATTTGGAAAGCGAGCGAGCGAGCGATACTCTTGGGAAAACGACACGCAACAGCGCTGCAGCTCCAAAAATGCATTCGTTTAAACAAACGAAAAAGGTGCTACTCTTCACGCGCTGATCCTGACGTTTTGGATCGCGATTTCGATGCACATCGTTAAAGATTAATCGGAAAAGATAAGTCTCCTGGTAGGTACGATTTAACAAACCAAAACATCAATGCGAAATATAGTTTATTTTAAAGCATCACTGTACATTATAAATCTTGTAGGAAGCGATTAATTGACTGCACATCTTGAATACGAGATTGCATAATTTCAGAATATTTATATGACAAACTACACATTCATATGGATCAAACTGTGAACCTGACAAATGGATTCGGTGGATTTCACGAAAGATATGTTTTTGATCATTCGACCAGTGCGACAAACTAATTTCGGAATTATTGTTAATTGGCAAATGACATTTCGAAGCTCGTTCATTCGAAAATGATCTGCAATTGTGAATGCCATTTGGATGACGATGTGGATCGAAATCCTTTCGGTTCTAAGGTAGATATTTTTCTTTGATAAATTTTGATATGAAGTTAAAAACAAATCATAAACACCAACGTTGTTCTCATTTGTAATTAACTCCTAGAAAGTATGACGAGGATTACAATTATATGAACGAAGAAAATATTTTTCTCTTGCGCGAACGTAGTCCTGTTATACAAGAGAGCCTCGTAGCGGCCACTATCACGAATCAAAGTACACATATTCTCCCGGTTATTTGACTCATAATTACGATCGTCTGGTTTGTTTACAAACGACTTTCGATCTTCGAAACCGAACCGTGCGTATTTGTATCATCTAGCGTGTCTCTAGTCGAACCCAGTAAATTAATTTTTACTCTTCGCGACATAAACGCGCTATTCAAAAGCTATTTTTTTCTGTCAGTCTCGAATTCGTTCCTCGTTTCGCTCGGCAGTAAAAACGATCGTCTCGAGGAAAGCTCGTACGAAGCGTTTTTTTTTTCTCAATTTTTTTACCGAGCTCCGCAGTGAGTGGACGTTATTTGCGTACACACACGCTGCTATACTTAATTGAATCCATCATTACCTTGCTACGGCATCTCGCATGCCTATATTTATTAAAATGCGTTAAAGTGAATTTACTCGCGAAACGAATTAACGCGATTCATGCACACGACTTCTCGTGTACGCATACCTTCGATCAATGTCTTTTCCGAGAAAATTATTGCGAATACGTTTATTCGGTACACGATTAAAGCAGCATCATAATATGACGAGCTCTGTATAATAGAGCGTATGCGCACACGCGCGCGAAGCTAAATCGAATCTCGCGCTATTCTCTTTCTCTGATTTCGTCGAAGTATATTATATGCACGCATACGTAAAAGATTAATCGATGAGGCAGCGATGATCTAAACCCGCCTCTCGTTCTCTCTCTCTCTCTCTCTCTCCATGATGTGCATCGGAGCAGACGCATCATATATGTATACCTAAGTGCTGCTATATATACAAGCAGCTGTCATCGGCCGATAAAGACCTTGGGTACTTTACGCTATATTAACCACGCGATAACTCGAGTGCGTTGCGCAAATCTCGAGTACAGCTCGCGGTAATCATCTGCCACAATCGCGCGCCTTTCTATATTATAATATATATAATGTAATATATACAAGTCGCATCTATATATACAGCGTCACGGATGCACAGCAGCTACATGATATATAACGTAAAAGAGATTATTATGAACTAGGCGCGTGCAGGAGAGGATTTTCCTCCCTTCCTCTACGCATATCGCCGTACGACGTATATAGAAAGAGGAGATAGAGCGAGAGAGAGAGAAAAATCGCATATTGCGTGCACACACGCCCGGACACGTTTAAACAGGTTGGACGAGCTCGGCGATCGGTTTATATATTATTACGAGATGAGCCGTTCAAGAAGCGCCGGGTTTTTTTTATTGCAATAATGAAAAAAAAAAAAAAAAAGAAAAGAAAAGAGTAACGTTTCATCCAGCTAGAAGCTTCTTTGCGTTTCTATTTTCACGCGCACTTTCCACAGACCACGCCCGCGAGTCTCTCGATCCTTACGATTTTCCAGCGTTTACATAAATGACCAAAATTCACGCGGTGGCGAGCAGCCCCTCGTGTCCTGCATCGCAGCAGCAGCCACCTGTTGATCGTATATACAAGATCGGACTTGCGCGTGACGTTGCAACGTCGATAGACAGGAGATAATGTACCAATAATGCCGGTGAACACGACAACAAGACCGGGACACTGTACCGAGCAGGTATACAAGCGTGTTTAAGAAAGGTCGAAAGGCTGAAATCCGGTCGCTGCAGGTTTGTATACGCGCCGTTCGTACCGGAAGTCGGTCGATGCAGCGAGTCTTCGCAGTGTGTCCTGCTTGCCTATATGGCTGCGTCGTGGCAGGCTTATTATATTATATACAGGAGGACGATGCGCGCGGCTCGAGACCAAAGCCAAATTGCCGTGTATATCTACGCGCGTCGTTATACGCTGCGAACAATAAAAAGGCGTTTATAATAATGATGACGAATTTGCCACTCTATACCCGGTACGCCGTACGCGATGGTTCGGCGTTCTTAATTACCATTGAATGAGACGGCCATAATTGCTATTGTATTCGAGCCGAGCGACTAATTTTCAACAGTTACGTCATGAAGCATATATTCAGTCGCGTTGAGAGTAATAAAAGTTTATCCTTTTCCTCTCGATTATCTCTCTCTACGTATATACCTGTATCTCAACTGTATCGTTTTTATGATAAACTTCGCTCGTTCGGTCGTCGAGTTATTGCGAAACACACAATTTTGTATCAATATTCATTGCTAATCCGTAATGGCTTTTAAATGCATTTAAGCTCGAGTGAAACATTTCTGATTAGTCGCAAATTTACAACACTTTCTTCGGTTTACACACGATCTTGGAGGATTTCTCAAGAAGTTTCGTCGCGCGCGCGCGCGCAGAGAAAACGAGTAAATATACTGCACGGCCCAAGATATTATTTCATATTTTTATAATAAACGACAATTCTCGGGCTCGATAGAAAATAGAAAACGACGTAGTCGTCGTCGTCGTCGTCGTCGTCGTCGTCGTCGTCGAGGAGACAAGAGAGGAGAAAGTTATTATAAACACAAGTAAAACGCGAAAACGTTTCTTCTGCTCCCGTAGCAGAGAGAACCGGGGCAATGAACAATTTTTACGACCTCGACTGCGCGCGCCTGCATCCATATACACACCGAAGAACGACCGCAAATAGTTATAAAAACTAATACCATAAATATCGAAAGTAAGTACACAAGTATTAAAAGCCATTGCGAACGAATATTCGCTCGAACGAGGCGGGCGATGATCGGGGCTTTCGATTTCGATTTTTCAATTACGCTCTCCGATCGACGAAGCCCCGATACAGGCGCCGCGAGCCGCATAGCTATATGTACGCATCGGACGGGGAGAACAGAAAAAAAAACCTTAAAAACATCCGGCGAATCGCTCGAACGCGATCGGGGGCCCCTTCTGTACGGTGGTGCCCGGATTCTACCGTCGATCGCGAGCTTCCTGCGAGCTGCAGCGATCTCTTGCCGCGTTATGGGCATCGCCTCGAGCATCGACGCACGAAAACGACTCAATCCTGGGAACGATATAAGCGCTGCACCGTGTCTGTTAACTTGAAGTTCTTCGCTTGCACACTACTGCTGCGCGTAATATCGTCCTCGTACACGCTAATTTTTCTTGGCGCGATGTCATTCGTTTTTTTTTGCAGCTGCTACAGACGCGTCAGCTTTTAGTGCATTTACTTCACGGTCTTGTGATTATCATTCTTCAAATTGGCTTTTTCCGAAGCTCAACTATTTTACCCAGAGTCAGAAACGGTTAGTCAGCACACGATCGGTGATCAAAAAATCAGAACAATCGTTGTGGACGAGAACGAGCTAGTCGTGAATCGTTACTAATTGTGTGAATTATTTTGCACTTGTGCGTGCGCCGAGATCGATACGTTGAAATATTTCCTCGTGACTCATCGGCCTATATTTTATTCTTATTGAGTTTAATTCTCACGAGAGTGGAAATCTTCGGAGTAGACGGGTGCTAATAAAATATTTTTCAAAACATCGCTACCTGCCTGTGGGTATTTAATAAAAATGTATACATAAAACATTAGAACGATACTTCATGACATTCGTCGCTAACGTAAAAATCGATAAAATCATAATGTCGAAAAATCGAATTATCGAACTTTAACTATGAAAAGTGACTAAGATTCTATCGTTATCCTCTGGCGATTCGAGCCAACCATATATAATATACGAAACAATTTCAATGAAAGTCATTCGCTCGAGCGAATCTCTCTGCATGGCCGCAGAAACTTGACATTTTTACTTTTCCTGGTTTGTTTTTAGAATGCATCGGCTACGCTTATATACGTATACGTATAAAAACATTATAAGGTATGCGGCTAATATGGGCGGGTATGCGTCACGATCCAATGCGTATAAAAGAAAAACCGATACGACTACGACGTAGACGACGACGACGACGACACACCCACTCGAATGCAGTAAAAAACTTTCTCTCTCTCTCGTCTCGATATAGATATACATTTCACTCATAGTAAAATGTATGCATTTCAGCAGCACTTGCGCCCGATTGGGTCTAGAGCGTATAATGATATCGGAAAATACGCTCGGTGCACCGTATATATAATGCTCGAGTTTCTGAATCCGTATACGTTATTTAATGACTGTGTCCACAATGCGCAGCCGATGATTTGAAAAAGTTTTCATTTCGAGTGCACGACACTTACGTGTCGTAGTTGCGTACGAGGCCAATGATTTCGATTCGAAGCTTTTTCTTTTTTACTCAAAACTATATACAAAACAATGCGAGATATTCGTGATGCGGAGTCTCGTAATGACATCAAGCGTGGCGTCTATCCTCACTCATCGTTTAGCGAAGCGATTACTCTCGATGCGGATTAAAGGCTCGTCGACTGACGCATCCAGCCGAGTGGAAAATTCGCCATCGCGCAGCCTTCGCAGTCGATCGGGAGATTTTAACGACGCGTGTATACATCGGCAACAGCGTCGGTAGCATATAATGCATATTAGATGCCCACGCGGTATGCTCATTGCCATTTTTCAAGTTGCCGCCAATAAGGTACCGTAGGTATAATACATATAGCGTCGAAAAACTTGCAGCGCGCTGCTCGAGCGTCGTCGTGTATCTGTCGCATTCCGCGCGTGTCTCGTGCGTGTTTCGCTTTTATCGTAACTCGCGCGAAAAACGTCGCATTTAGAATAAAAACAGACGGATCGTTCGCCGAGAAATCGTGAAAGTTTTATGAACGACGCGACGAGATAAGTAATAATGAGGCAATGAACGACGTTGAACACGTGCAAAATCAATGCGAGCGATTGCTGAGCGCTCGATTAAAAGCAAAAGTCTCCTGACGATTTTGAATCATTTGTTTCGTTAATATATACAGAAGATCGAGCGTCGAACTGGCACATGCACTTATAGGTATGAAAAGGAACACTTCGGCACAAAGAAAGACTACATTCGTAGAAAACAATAACTGCATTCCGAGTGCTCCAGCGTAATTATGTTCGCGGTTGCGTGTCCCAACCACGAGGATACATTTTAATGCAAAATCAATGAATACATAATTTGATTAAAAACTAAAAGCAGAAGATGGAGTTTGCCATGGCGTTTTCACATGAATGATAAATGTCAAAGTAGTTTTCATGAATCGTCGCTTGGTTCCAAACGCTCGTCAAACGTACACGACTCGAAGCCGAAAATATTATGTTCATAACCGGAAAATTTCGACTCGATCGAGTCGAGTCTGATGAGCTGATGAGCTGGCGCGATCAATACAAGGATCGATGTACGAAGTTAGAATGGTCGTTACACACTGCTCTCGCAATATATAGTTACAACGTCTCTGTAGCGTCGTGTATGCCTGCCTAATTTCAAGTAAGCTCTATTACTCCTTGTTAATGTCCGTTCTTTGCTCTCGTTTCCACCATTCGGTCTTAATACACTGACTGTGGCATTTTTTTCAATGAATCTCTCGCGCTGTACATTTTCGGGCGACTTTCTTAATTCCGGGCAACACCTGTGCCTGCTTATAGACCCCCTCTACGCTCGAATTTTTTACTTTCTAATTGCTGCTGGGCATGTGACTCGAGCTACTTCCAACATAGATATCATTGTGAAATAGACGTCAGTTCACGTAACGACGCAGCCGCGTAAATACCCACGACCATCGCATCATCGACCACGCGGTAGCAGTGAGAAGGAACAAATATTTTAAATCACGTGTGTAACAATGGTCCAGGCCAGTTCGTCGAACACCTACGGAAAAGATTGTGTGTCAGGGGCACCATGAAGTGGCCGAACTACTACTGAGGAATGGCGCCAATCCCAATCTGGCCGACGGGCACGGAGAGACAGCTCTGCACTTTATTTGCCAGCACGACGTCGATTTTGCGGAAGAATTTTTCAAAATCACCGACGAAATTAATCGACCGGTAGAGATCAACGCCATGGACAAAGCCGGTGTGACACCATTACACTGGGCTGTGTATCACAAGCACAAAAAGTTGGCCAATTTACTATTGAGAAGAGGCGCCAATCCTGATCTAGCCCACATGGACGGACAAACGGCTCTGCAACAGGTGGCGAATCTGGCTGACAAAGTCCTAACGGCGTTACTTCGTATTTTATGTTTAGTTTTATTTGCACTTATTAGTGTTATAATTTATTTTTCTTGCTTAAAAAAATTTAATTTAAAAATTTAATTTGACTTTCATATTGATAAGCACAAGATCATAAATTGTACATTCATCACTAGGACGCCTTAACAAGAATAAAGTTGACAAAATATGCATAAAAATAAATAAATATTCAAAAGAATTGTACTAAGCTCATTAACTTGATATAAATATACGGGTCGAAATAATACTTTTTTCAGTTTTCGTCCGCACGCACGGCACCTATCTTGACGCGTTTTTGGTATGTTATAGTGCATGGTAAAAAAGTTCTCTAAACCCAAAATTTTAGATTCCCACACCCGCTATAAACGTCTATTTTTGATTTATATTTATTCTGAAGCCCTGAAGCAATTAAAAAATCTGATAAAATTCATGAAGGTACTTTTCAACGATCAAAAACAACTTTAAATTTTTTTCAAAGTCAAAAGTCTAAAATCACGCTATGTACTGCATAGTGGGTTTCTCAGTCAATCGACGCGTACGCTTCATTCCATAATGATTTGAAAGTGTTTGTTCTAATAGCCACGAACTAGTAATATTGCCGACTCATAATGCTACAGTCCCACGAACTAAGTTGGTAGTTTTGAGTTCCCCCCTCTTATTGACATAACCATCCGCGTGTTTTATTTTCTTTAGATACATCTAAATTTCTATCTATAGATCATAGCATATTTGAAGTCAGTAGGCTTCGCGACGCCGAAGTGTAAGCAGCTCGAAGTCATCGCATCGACCTTAGCAAGTGAAAAAGAACAGTAATTTCAAATAATAAGTGATTGGGTTTGTGCGAGTGTTTGAAACAATGGCCGGTGACAATTTTATAAGATCATTATCCAAATTTATCGAAAGCTTCTGCGATTTTGTGCTGCTGACGATCATCGAGTGGGAGGACTGGTGCTGTTGGGATCAGTTTTTAATCCGACGATTTCTTTTCCGTTCGTTGCTGAGGAAAGGCGCCAAACTGAATTGGACCGACGTGGACGGATGGACTCACATGCACTTCCTGTGCAAGCTTTTAAAGGACGACGACAAGGTGGACGAGTTTTTCGAAAAAACGTACGGAAATAATCAACTGGCAAAGATCAACGCCGTGGACAGGTCCGGTTGGACGCCGCTGCACTGGGCCGTGTTTCTCAACGACAAGATCTTTGCCAAATTACTGCTGCGAAAGGGGGCGAATCCGAACGTGGCCGATAAGAACGGACGGACGCCCCTGCACTTGATTTGCATGCGTCTGGACGACGACGACGATTTCGTGAGAAAATTTATCGACATCCCGGCGCGAACGGATCAGTGGGTGCGGATCGACGCCCCGGACGGCAAAGGCTGGACGCCGATGCGCTGGGCTATGAGTCGCAAACACTTGAGAGTGGCAACTGTACTGTGGAGGAGAGGGGAGAGGAGACGCCGTCCGAAACATCTTAGGAAAAATTACGAAAAAAAGTGGTGGCACTTGGAAAGGCAGAATTACTTATGCCTTGTGCTTTTATGTCTTTTTTATCTATTCGTAAGGTATTTTGATGATGATTCGATGCTCAGGATTATTACATCGTCAAGATGCGATCAGTATAAATGTACGACTGACTTCCTAAGGGGCGACCGGTACGGTAATGTACAAGCGCTCAGATATGTGGTGTTTGCTGATCGAGCCTGATTTGCCGAATAAAAGTCCTCTTATAGTCGCAAGTGCGTCTGCGACAACGCAAGAGCGAGTACAGCCATTACCGTACTGAATAACGCGTGTTTTTTCTTCGGGTATAGTTCGCAGTCCAGATCCTTTACGATCCGAGTGTCATAAATATCGCGTCTATACGAATACTTGCATTTGGAGTCAATAACCATTGTAAATTCGACCCTCGTATTATTAATAAGCCTTTGTCATTTAGTTTGCCTTCGTGATTTAATAAAGTTCATTCCTGTACAAACGTACATTCTTCGAATTCTCGATTATTTCAACACCCATTCCATTTCCTTCTCATCCTCTCGTGTGGTTCTTTTCGTGGGACTCGATGAAAAAAAAAAAAGTTGCCAATTTCCAACGCGCCGTACGAGCATTTTTAATCGCTCTTCTCGGTGGTTTTTCCAACCCAACGAGATTCGAGTGCTTTGTCGCGCGCGCGCACACGGTATTTAAGTGTATTGCACTCGCATGCGTCACATTCCTATACGAGTACGGTTACGTGGGCACCTGGAATGTAACGTTGCAGCAGCAGCAGCAGCGAAGACGCGTAAAAAAAAAAATTAGCGCTACATATACTGTTGGAAAACATTAGGAAGAACAGTTGCGCCGTGCTACTGCACTTACGTCGCGTATACATACAAAATACACAGCCTCGTTAGAGACGCATGTGTGTGTGTGTGTGTGTGTGTGTGTACGCGTTACATACGCGCGATCGTGTATAACAGAGAAACACATGCACACGTGTGCCGCTGCTGCTACTGAGCGGCAGAGAAACATCGATGCTTCAAATATACAACGAGACGAATCGTCGTCTCGTATGGCCGATGCTGATTTATTTCGGAGAACGCAAAACCAAAAGCTCACCGAGTCGCGTCAAAATAAAAAAAAAAGGAACACACGCCTTCCGAGGAATGATAATTTTTCTTCGCACCTCTGCGCTCACCGCGGGCTGCTGCTTCCTGCGCAAGAACTCGACTCTCGCGATTGTACAATATATAATATAGGCACGTCGTACCGAGTCTCTCTGAGGCAGCTTATCGAAGATTTCCAGCTAATCATCATGCACAAAGAAAGAAAGACGGACATATATTATAACGTTCGATATATCGAGCACTGCGGCCATGAATGACGCATCTATATATATATATTACAAAACGAATAATATGCGCGCGAGCGAGCGTGGCACGGATTTCCGGCCGGTATCCCCTTTACGTGCATTTAAAATCGTGCGAAACAATGACAACACATGCTCGCGGCGATAGATGCTATTCGTATATTATAGTTGTGCGTGTAGAATACAACCGGCATCGCACGAAAAATCATCCTTTACGCGATGAATTATTGATAAGTGTCTACGCCCGCGTGTGTGCGCGCACACACACATACAGAGAGAGAGACTGCGTTAAAATGCTTTGTGCGAAGCATCGTCGCGTTCATCCTTTTTCTCTCTCTCTCTCTCTTTCGACATTCCACCAAGGTAGGTATAGGCCTCTCTATATACTACCCATCGAGAGGCGCAAGGGCGTCGCGCGGGACGCGCATGAACGCGGCCACACGAAACGGAAGCCACGAGAGCGTATCATCATCCGTGAGAAATTGCGCGCGCTGACAGCTCCTCTATATATACGTTCTATACAATACCACGCGAAGTAAGCGCAAAAATATTGTAACGAGTCAATTTTCTCCGCGCGGTATATATAGAGGCGCAAGTGCACCGCGCGTAGTTCGCCTTGAAACGCGGGCAAGGAGCAGCTCTCGATGTGAAACGTGTTTTATCTTATATATATAGGTACATTTGCGGAGTTAATTTCTCATGCTTTGGCAGAGATACAAGCCGCATCGGCGGTGAATGAGTGAAAATTGCCACGATACGCGTCGGACGTCGCATTACGTACGGTGGACATTGCCCTTTTCTGATTCATTGAAGAATTTCTTACCGCATTATTATCGTGCCTCGCGGAATCGTCCGAATGTCAAACGAGGAGTCGACTTACCTGTAACAAAGAAAAATTACATACGATTAGTTAAATTTCATGAAAAAAGTTATACCTTTACATCGATTTTATGTAATATCGACGCTATAAATTATATCGCAAAAAAGTATCGATATTTTCCTAATAACGCGTAATAAAATTGTTCAAAAAGCGATTAATAAGCTGTCGGAGCTACCGTAGCACGTTTCAAAACAAAATGCGTAAAAGTATAAATCTCGCGCATCTATCGGAGAGAGATACAGAGAGGGGGAGAGATAATTAAAACACATCCTACGAGCGACGAAGATCTACTCCGAAGAGCAACACGACGGGGCCCGTTTCGAAAGAGATAAGGTGTATTACAATCGAGCTCGGGAGCTTATTAAACGGCTCAGCGCAGTGTAAACGCTCGGCTCTTACACGCTCGCGAGCCTCGGCCAAAACACCGATTGTTCATCCAGATAATTTTCCGACGATTAAACGGGATTAAAACGTGGGATAGAGCTTTGATATCGAGCGTTGCTACTGCTGCGGCGCGCCTCCTCCCCGCCCTGTCCTATAATAAGCTGCGTGTGTGTGTGTGTGTGTGTGTGTGTGTGTACGCGCGGACGACTTCCGGCTTCGCACGCACGCATAGTATAGAGCTCCGCGATGCGAGGACGCGACGCAACAACGCAACTTTTACGTTTCAACTTGGAACACAGAGGGCTATATAATGTAGCGTCGACGAAGCGACCACGATAGCTATATAGCACGATGAGTTTTAGGAACGATACAGGCTCGGTTTCGAGTTATCGATACGGAAAATTAAACGCGCTCTAGTAAATTATAAGGGCTGCAGCGGTATCGTATAAAGATGCCTCGAATGACGCATCCATCTCTACCGTCGACAATTTTTTTCGCTAGAAAACGCGTGCGTCAAAATAGAATTACACAAAAGTAAGTATATACTTATGCCAAGTGCGCGAGAAAATTTTACATAACGACGTCGCGTTGCTCGCCGCTACCGCAACGAAATCGCGCGCACAGAATTTCGCGCATGCATTACGCGTAAGCGACGATGCGCAATAACAAACAAAAAAAAGGAATTATCATTCAGCGCATCGGTCACCCGCACACGGCAGCAGCTGTTTTTGTGTCACCCGATGATGTGCGCCTGATCGAAATCTCTAATAAATGCCTCGCCGTTGAGCAGCGGTGGGGTTTTATACGCACCGCAACGAGGCATTAATTACATTGTTAAAGGATGCACGCGCGGGCATCGCGACTTCCGGCTCATCGGGCGTCGTACTATAGTCACTGCGACCGGCAGCGCATTTTTCGCGCGCGCGCGACTGACTCAACGAAAGCGCAAAGTTCATTATGCATGTGAGGCATCTATATATAATGTGTATTCGTTTTCATCGCGTGTCACAAAGAGCAACAGCATTGTGTAAATAGTTATGTGGTAATCCGTGTGTACGTATATACAACTTGAAAAAGTAAACTTTTCAGAGTGAAAAGATGCATTTTTCATGTTTTTTAACTCGAGTGCACACGAGCGTGCGTATATATAGGTAAAACACTCGCGCGAAAACGAGTGCCCTGACACACATGCGTTCCTTATAACGCTCTTTATCTCTCGCGCGTTGCGTTACCATACATTACATTATTATTTACTATTTACGATGTATTATAAGCGAGCGTACAACTCGCGTAAATATATAGCGCCAGCGGCGAGTCTAGTTAAAGTTTTTCGGTTCAGCGCGGCCAAAACGCGCGCGCAATACGCCTAAATAAGTACATTATACGTATATATGTACGTGTGTGCCTCTCTCGCGATTACTCATGCGCGAAAACTTTCTTCTCGCTCGCAACGAGTGTACTACTGCTACACGCATAATAATACACGCGCGGCGGCGGCGATTCGCTCCTCCTCGTATACATCGTGCACGAGGCAGCAGCAGCTCTCTCGGCGCGTAATGGGCTTCGAGCCAGTTGAACACCCTCGCTTTCTATATAACGCGTTGCACTGAATACTGTACTGTACGTATGCTTATTGTACGCTACATGCGAACGGCTGCGCTTCGCTGTCTCTCTTTTTTACTTTTTTTTCGTTTCCAAGTCGGCTTGGCCGCGAGCGAACACACAGCCGGTCGGCGGCAATTGTGTATGTGTTATATGTAAACAGCAGCAGCAGCAGCAGCAGCAGCAGTACAGTGAGCCACCCGCAAATGTTTGTCTGCCACACAGCTCTCTCTCTCTCTCTTTCTCGCTCTGTGCTGCGTGTGTAATTCTTCAAAGCCGAAAGTTCATTTGGTCTCACGAGTTTACGCTGCTGCACTGCCTCGTGCTTTATATTATTGTGACGTAACCGCTGATGCTTACAACTGACTGATTTATGATTTGCAAAAGGGAGCGAGACAGATCCCGCCGCGGAGTAGACAAAGGAAGCCACGCACTTCGTTGCTCCGCACGCGTCAAACAATTAATTTTTCCCGCCTGCGTTGTTGTTACGTCGAGAGTCTCGGATTAGAATTAGTATTATAAGCAGCAAAAAAATCTCGCTTTCAATTTGTGAGAAGTGTACTCACACTTTTCGAGTATCTATGAGAACGCGTACGAACAAAAAAAAAAAAAAAATAGAGGATGGCATTGATCGAGGCCACCGTTGATTCGAGTGTACGGCGGCAACAACAATGCTCTTTGTCGTCGCGCGTTTGAAAACTAATAGATCGTGCGCGAGCGTTGATGTTTTCTTCCGTGACTTATCTTCAAACTTGTACAAAATTTTTACGCGCAAAAAAAATCCAACGACGACGTGAGAAGGATTATGAACGCGGTAATTTTGCAACACTTCGAGGCTTAGAGTTTATGTAAAACGCCGTACTCGGATATGTTTCACTTAAATTGCAACGTTGCAAGATTCGTATGTATGCATTACAAAGGGTGTGAAAACAATTTTTCACGTCCTGGACGTTTAAATATTCATGAACTTTTTTTTTCACGATATTTATGAAAGTGGGAAAAAATTAGATTTAGTTCACGTGATTCGTTTCGCGATTAACGTACACGTTTTTTTTTTACGCTGACGTATACATGTAATTGTCTATTCATATAATAAAACAAAACAAAGAGAGTACATGTGAATATTTAAATTTTTAATTAATCACTATTTATCTGTCCATGAAATCTTTAAAAAGTTACATCCTTGTACTCATACATAGACAGCAACAATTATAGAGCGAGAGAGAGAGAGAAAAACATGGGATGATGCCGCAGAGATAAGCCGGGCAAATCGGCATGCTTCACCCAATTTATCTCTTTTCTCTCGTTTCCGACTTTTAATTAGATTAACTGCAAATTCGCGCCTGTTTCTTCTCTTTTTCGTCGTTAGAATAATTATTATCTCACGTACTTTCACTGAGTGCTTTTATAAGGAAGTGGCACGAAACCCGGCAGGCATCGCAGCTCCAAAATAGTCTTTGTATATAATTTTGATGAAATTTAACTCTCGTGTACCATGTGTCGAGAATCGTTGCATCAAAATAGCGTAAAACAAAAATTCAAGCTTCGATCATTGTCAGTGATATCTTTTTTGTTTTGAAAAAAATTGTTCATCTTTCAGCCAAAGCTCAACGAACCAATGATTCGTATCAATTGCGTTAAATCGGAGTAAAAAAACTTTCACTCCACTGCGTTACGCACGTTCGAGGCATTGTTTGCGTTCCCAAGATTAAGTATCCCAATACACGGCTCCTTTATCGGAACGACCGAGTAAATTAATTATTGTTTACCAACCGGTGGAGCAAACTTTCTTATTTTCCCATTAGCCTGGTAATTTCTGTGAAATTAGTGCACACTTGATTTTCAGGATTTTCCATTTAGAAACTCCAACGAGTCGCGCGCGCACATGCATCCTTCGTTGGCTACATTTTTTTTTTTTTTTGCTTTACATACTACGTACAACATAATTTTCTTCGGAGAGCGAGCAGAGAGAAAGAAGAGAGAAAGACGCGTTTATCGTGACGGATCGTCATTAAGTCGTAACGAGTGTGCCAAAAACGTCACTGCGCGGCGGCGCGCACACAGTCGCATAATGCGAAAATTACGTGTATATGACAAACGATGCAAGACACACGATGATGCTCCCCGTTCGTGAGAAATTTTTTTTTGTTCATCCGCACTTACCGCACTTCTAGAAAAATATGTAGATAATCTCCGAGGATTTATTTGTATTGCGGATAGGATCTTTCTCTCTCTCTCTCTCTTTGTGCCTCTGGCAATTAACTCGTCGAGCGCGCGATATAATAAACAATAGTTGTAATTTTTCTTTTTTTGCGCGCAAGCGTTCATGTAGAATAATAACACGGTAAACGCAGAACACGATCCTTTTTCAGCGCTTCGTTTACAAATTGTCAAGATCGGGGGTAGAGTTTTGCCGAGGTAAAACACACATACACACACACATCCGTCAGAGCGCGAGCAACAACGATTCTCGCACGCGCGCAAATAGTGAAACGCAAATTCCATTGTTGCTTGCGTATTACATATATAAATGCGAGAGATACTCGGTGGCTTCAAGAGAAGAACGAAGTAAGCAGAAGCGAGCATTCGATTTCCCATATATAGCTTAAAGCAGCGGACGGACGCACTCGTCTGCGAAGCGCGTGTGAAAATAAAGCTTTTCCATATGCATATATACTCCAGGTAGGTATGTATAAGGATAGGATGTATCCTACCTGACATAGGCCGCGCGCGAGCTAGCTCGCTTTGGACGCGTATATACATATAAAAGACGGATGAATAGCATAAACGCGCCCCCGTGGAAAACACTACTGCCGCGCGAGACTGACTCGGTAAAACGCACGGTGTACGTTATATGTGTGTGTGTAGCCTGCAGTGCACTTGTGCAGTGAAGGAAATCCGGTGAATTTTAACTTGCCGTTTATGCAAACTATAACGCGGCTGTATATATTATTATTATTATCCATATGCTTCGCGCGAACTTTGGAATAAAGTTGAAGTCGAGGCGAGAAGCAGTGTAGTGGCGTATAGAAGCGAAGAGAGAGAGAGAAAAAAAATTGCGTTTACAGATATGTATTATTTATATAAACATATAGATTGGGCGCAATTTACGGAAACGCCAATTCATTCGTGTGTACGAGTAAACAGTTTCGCGTGTTTGATCATGATTATTAGATTAACCGTGTACGTAGCCGCGAGCTTATCGAGTACAGCGCCCGCGAGCGGCAGCTTATCTCTCTCTCTTGGCTAAACATTGACGCTTCGATAATCGCGGCTATATATACCGAGGAGAGGACCTCGAATCGGATATCCCCTTTGCTCGACAAATATTTAACCCATTGACGATAGGAGCTAAAGTTCATTTGTCGATACCTCTGAATTACACAATTGCGCTTGCGCAAGTGCGCGAGATAATTTTAAAGAGCTCGAGCGCGTGTACAGCGAGTAGAAATTAATTTTTCATACGAGAGCGATTGTGTTTTGGTTGTTATTCAAATTTATTCAACCCCGAGATTATGGGAAACAAATCGATATTCAGAACGGTACATCGCAAACAACAACCGAGTCATCCAGTTATCGAACTGTAAATAAAATAATAAAACCAAACTATACAACAGCGATGTTATATACGCGAGAATACTGCATGGAAAAAAGGACGCGTAAAGATGTAATAGTAAGAAACCAGTAGTGCAGCAACCGCTCCATGCGTTTTTGCCCTGCAGTGGCGGAATATTAAAAACGAGGAAAAAAGAGAAGAGAAGAAGCAAAAAGAAGCAAAAAGAGGAGAAAAAGGGAAAGAAGCTCGAAAATTGCCTTACGTATTTATATAATGTACCCATACATAGTAAACTGCGAGCACAGCCGAGTGAAAAGGGATGCGCGCACGGGGTATACACCTGTAATATACAGCAGCAGCAAAACTACGGCGGCGGTAAAGGAAAAATAGGTAAATAAAAGGAGCCGTAATTGAGCCGAAGGCTGCCGTATTGCGATCGACGCTACTTACGAGAGCGAAGGGAAGAAATAAAAAGAGAGAAAATCAGTAGCATCGGCAGAAAAAAAAAACAAAGAGATGGACTATACTGATGTATCAAGACGCTGCTGCACGCGTATATATACGAAAGCACAGGTGCATGCGTGAACGCGCTTTTACGACGAAACGATTAATGAGGTGGTGTATCTTGCTTCTATCTCGCGTATACGTCGATATTTCGTTGTCGAGTGCCACTTGTAACGCAGTGGTGGTAAACATACGTATTGTGAGACGATCGTGGTGAGCTCCTATATACAGTAGATGGCGTTCTGGAAACCCACATGTGGCAAAACGTCGGATTGGTATGAAAACGTCGATATAAAAATTTGAAAAACATGATATCTGACGAACATGGCTTCAAGTGCTCCTATGCTGCGAGAATGACAGACAAATTTGTATTCGCCTACTGTTTTGTCTTCCATCATTCGATACTAAAGAAAATATCAATATTTTTCGGTACAACTTCTCCCCTGTCAGATGGATCTAACCGCAAGAGAGCAGCTTGGTATTTAAGATAACGATGAAATGGGAGGAGTTTTTTTTTTAGAAAACTGATTTATTTCGTAACTTTCACTGTACATACTTTACTTATTCTAACCTAGTATAGACGATGTGAATATAATCATCAAAGTCTCTGATTCAAAATTACTTTTTAAAACATTATTTAATTATAAAAAATATTTTCATAGAAACTAACACGACGTTCGATTATCAACTTATCGACGTTTCCTGTGCATTGATCAATTCCTCGCACCATTCGCGAACGCTCGAATTTTTACGCTGTTGCATCAATTGTTGTCTGAAGTGCTCGTAAAATTGCGCAGCCCACTGGTATATCAGAACCTTGGCCCGCGATTTGTTCTCGTCCGTTTCTTCTTTGCGCGTGTACAGAATCGCCACGGCCGCGCCAATCCGCGACCTCTTCAGATAATATCGGTCTATTTCGTACTGACGGTCGTACTCGCGGAGCAGTTCCAAGACCCACTCGCGTATCGCCGAGGCGGGCAGAGAGCCGTCGGGAAACGGCGAGATCCAGTCCCTCAGAACCGACAAAAAGTCGTACTCCAAGGCCAAGTGCAAATCGTCTTGACTCGTCGGCAACTCCGAGACGAGCCTGGGTAGCATGGCTTGTACGCACGTGGCCGGCTGACATTTATCCACGAGACTCATGTCTTTCGAATAGGCGGCCCTCATGTCCGAAATCAAGCGCGCCAACTTGTCGTCGCTTTCGCTCGGGCGCTTGACGCCTCGATTCGCCTCTGCCGCCGCTGCTGCTGCTGCTGCTGCTGCTCTCGTTATCATGCTGCAGTTTCTTGAAATGCTCGATATGCTCGAAAATATATACACCACAACGCCGCGACACTTCACAGATAATGCAGTAAAAAACTTGGATCGTTACCGAATCAAAAAACGGAGAAGTAACGAGGTCTTTCTCCGCTCACCGCTATATACTTTCTGAAACTATTTGGAATGCTATGTATATACTTTCGATCATGTGTTTGAAGGCTATGTCACCTAGTACAGTCATCACGAATTTAAACAGAATCTATTAAAATCATAGATGAAACTTAATAGGGGGGATATGTCTAAGCATGCGCGAGAATGTACATTAGTCTTCGGAAAAAACACGTGTTGCTATCTCGGTTCCACGAACGCGCGTAAATATAGTAGGTGAGCGCCCATCGAATGCGCACTTTGGCTGCGTCTTTTCTTCGCGCGCACTTACGAATGCGTAAGCGTAGAACATGGAATCAAGCAAATTATTTAATCAATTTTAAAGGTTAATATTTTGTTCTTAACCTCATAAAAACTCAACTCATATCGGCAGCCAATGACTTCTTTGTGAGATATACCATATACATAAGCAACACAAACGGTTCATTCAAAAATAAGAAACATCTATACGTACGAGTGCATTGACACTGCATGCTTGTACATTTGTCGCGTCCGAAATAAGAAACAAGAAATGTTTTAGAAGGCTTTACAGTCATTCTTATAAAGAGATTCGATAAAATATTTCTCTCGATCTAATTGAATAGAACGCGAAAATAGAGCCCATTCAGTTACGAGATACTCAAAATGTCATTCAAGTCTGAAAAATCATTCTATGAATATAAGAAACCGTCGATAATTTCTTTTCAAGGCCATTGAAGGCAGAGAAAAGTTTTATATCACGTTTGCACATATAAACGCGTACAGGAACGACGAGCGAAAGTACTTTGTAAATTAGTGCTCGACTCTCGTGAGTAAATGAGTAATACAGAGTGCGCGGCGGAATGTACAAAAAAGACTCGAGTCGAAAGATGAGGTAGCGTAATACGATTCTCAAGGGAGCCAACCTACCCATCTATACTCGCGCGGCTACTGTCGAATCGCGCACACAACGTACATAAACGCGAGTATTATTTTCGCTACTGTGCGCGCAGCAGCAGCAGCTATTCGAAGCTTTCGCAGAGGGTCAATTTCGGAGTGGGCGTGTGACTCGAGATACCCGAAAATTGCTCACTGCACCTATATTACCTGTGTATGAAATTTTAGACAATTTTCAACGCCGAGAAAAAAATCACTGGCGAAGCTGTGTGCTATTGCTATATGCCTGCAGTCGCGAGCTCGAGAAGCGCAGGCGGATGTCAAGCGGATGTATTTTTTAATTACATTTGGAAAATTAAACAGTCACCGAAGTTTTTAATTCTGAAACGCGTTTAGTTTTTTTATATATTTATAAACAAACTTCAAATGTCACACGAGGCCAGAAACTATATCGACTCTATAGGGAACTCTTTTTACAATATGTTAATATAGTGCGCGCGCGCACCACTCGAAACGATCAAGGCATTTTTTCTTCCCAAAGTTTCGTAGGCCCCCAAAGGTATAAACGCATTCCTTTCTTTCTCGAGTCTGTTGCTTCGAGGAGCATTCGAGGTATAGTCCAGCCTCGTGAATTACATCGGTATGCAAGTATACGTATGCTACACACATCTAGGGTTGGTTGTATATATACCCGCGTCACGATTGACCGCATACGAAGATTTTCAAGCTCACCGGCGTTTAACATTCCTTGGCTGCGCTTGGGTAATATGCTGCCCACTCGAAACGCTTTTCGATCAAACGTATATATATATACATAAACGAATGCGCCCCGGCCCATTCGGAAACGTGAACGAATTTCGAGCACTCGAGATACATACTACGCTTGCGAGTACTTTTGAAGAACGTATTGTCGAGAGCAAGTGCTCGATTTTCTGTTGTATTTTTTTTCTGCCTCTTCAAAATACCAACCAAATGTTTTCTTTTTAATCTCGTTTCAAAAGGAAAAGAACCACATTAAAGCAGCTCGGAGTTATCACGAAGCTATATAGTAACATCCCGCGCAGGCAGAGCTAGCAGCAGCAGCGATAACGATTCGGAGCTAATACGCTGTAACGCGAGTGAGAGAGAGAAAAAAAAAGAAGGAAAAAAAACGGTGCCATAGCTAATGAAATTACGCCAGACCTCGATCGCTAAAGCCTTATCGAGAGGGCTTGTGCTTTGGCTCTTAACTATCGCGACACGAAGAGAGAAAAAAAGAGGAGAAAATAGGTTGATAGCAGACTTGTAATTTTCTAATGGTATAACGAATCTTCCTCGTTGAGTAAATATAAGAGAGACTCACGATGCGATACAGGATTGAGACCCTCGTCGATGTTTTAATATACAAAGTATATATGACTGCAGTGCGACTTACCTGTAACAAACAAAGAGAAACAATAAATATAAATCATCATTAATATAGCTTTGTCATAAAGACTTAAAAATAATGCACCGGAAAAACAATCAATACGGGACGTGTTTTCTATTTTCCCAATTTTTAATACGTATGTAAAGTCGAAAAACTTGTGCCAAGCGTCAATGAAAGGGAGCGCAGGTGTCCTCGTGTATTATACGCGCATGTATGTGTGTCGAAAGGTAAAACATTATACGCGCACGAAGATGGAGCGCGAGGGGTCGGAGAGTAAAGCATGGCTCGCACGACGACGATGACGACGACGAAGATGGTATATTACACATTGTGTGTGTGTGCAATTTTTACGGAGAAGGTGCGCGCAACAAAGCCCTCCCTCCGTATTATATATATAGTATGCGATGGGGCCACACTCTCCTCTCTCTCTCTCTCTCCTTCTCGACGCAACATATGAACCGGAATCTCGGTCCTGCGAGCATCACTGCTTTATAAACTACTACTGCGTACACGGCATAAGATACACATCCAACGAGCGAAACGAACCCAGCCGCTCGTTTCCGCCTCTCTAAATAGCCCCGCGCGAGCATACATGTCCCGCGAGTATATAGAGAGAGAGGCTTGCAGCGGCAGATACGCATGCAGCGAGAATCTTACTACTATATCGCGTCGCTGCGGCATAATTTACACACGAAGGATAATGCCCATGATACTTCTCTACGATATGTGTGTTTCACCTGCTGCTGCTGTTCTCGAGCGAGTTAAAAAAAGAGCGAATCGAGCGAATTTTAATTGGTACGTAAAATATGACATTGAACGATATGCCGACGATGGTGATTTTTAAGCCTGCGAATAATTGCGGCCGCGGCGCATCTGCCGTATCGTCGAGAGCAGCTCGGAGCTAAACACGTAGATTCCAGAATATATATCGTTCAATTTATCGCAGTTTTGGAGAAAATAATAGCGCTGAGCGACACTAAAAGCCAACACCGATATTACGCGTAATATTATATCGCGTATAGAGCCGTTGGTATATATAGGTATGTACGTCACTTTCGGCCTGCATTTCGAGTTCAGCCAATGTCTAAATTTACGGTTTACACTGACTACTGCTACTACTACTGCTCTCGAGGCCCGAGCTGCGAAACGTTTGAATCATTTGCCTGTGCGCAGAGCTTAATGCGTGTGTCTCGTTTATACGCTGTGCGTTGATGTGTATATACTATATATGTACCGATCGAGACGCTTTTGACGCGGCTGCAGTAACTTTATTATTATTATTATGCCTGCATATATAGACAAGCCGAATGCGCGGGCTTTGATCATCTTGGAGCATGTTGTAATAAGTCAAAAACTGTACTGAGTTTCAAACGAAAACATCGTAAAAATATGCGCTTGTCTATTTTTATATATAATACGTGTATATTATGCGCTGTCCACATAGGCATGGACCAACGGAGCGCAAAACGAGCCCACGATAATGCAATTTCGCGTTACGTATACGTAATATAAGGAAATCTCAATTTTGTCAACGCATATAAGTTAGCGGGATCTTACCTCGCTCATGTTCTTCCATATACGTATATGAGATCGCGTGCGTTACCTCAATCGAAACGCGCCACGATGTGTATCATCGGGCGGCCACGGCAATAATAAAATCGTTACATCACACACGAATTATGTAGCTCGTATCAAGGCGACACTCGATACGATCGGTAGGATGGTGTGCCCGCGACGCGCAGCAGCAGCACCGACCGCGATGAGGATCACGAGCCGCGGCACATCATCGGCGCGCACACAGACACACGCGACACAGCTCCGAAATCGTATCGTCACTTTTATAAACGGCGATCGTTGTCGTATATCTCGCTCGGACGAAATATTCGAAGACGTTCATTTAATATTAAAACGACGCGATGACGACGGAATCCTATATATTATTATATACCTATAAACGAGCGCAGCACAGAACGACGCGCGTCAACGCGACGCGGGGCTAAAAAGTAAACTGTTATTGATGCGCGTCTCGCGTTTCGCTCTTTGCTGCGTGCGTATATATATAGTATATGGCAGTGGTCTCGCTCTGTGTGTGCCTCTTCTTCGTTTCTTTTTTTTTTTTTTTTTCAGTTCTTGTTTACCGACGCCTACGCAGTAGACTCAGTGACATCTTGCACGTCGTGTATACATGTACGTGTCGGTGTGTGCGTGCGTATATGTATCGCGTCGGGGCTTGTCCGTTTCAGGCTAAATTGCAGCTTTCTGTCTCGGCGTGACTGCATACGTGTATGTGTGTGTGTGTGTGTTCGACGTTCGGTATTATATACACCTATTATACATGTACGTTCCAACAATAGCACGTGACCTAGTGCATACATATATATATTCGCTCGTATACGACTTCGCATTAGATGCATCTTAGCAAGTTCGTAATGTAGTGCGCGTTCGTGCGTGTTAAATGTGATTCGCGCGCTATCTGGATCATCGATTCTGTTGCACCTACATAACCATCCCCGTCTACTTTTCATTTGTTTTTTTTTTTACCTTCGTTCAAAAAAGCTCGAAAAACATTTCGTTTCTCTTTACTTTTTTTTTATGCCTCGTCACGCGCGACAAGCATTATGTATATAAATTTTGTCAACTTATCGATTTTTAATTTTTGCGTTTCAAGATCGCTTAATTGAGTCGGCTGTATAATCGATCTTGCATCGTTATATAGATCTAACATCTGCAGATAGACGTCACTTGAGGTTGCTCCAATAATTGTATTGACCCATATAATAAAATCGTAAATTACGACAACGTCGGCTATGATCTCACGTTGTCATTATAACCATAAATATATTAGAGTCGAATTATGATCCTCGACGCGAGGCATTGTATTACGCATACCTAAAAGTGACTTGAGTAGGTAGGTCTTTTAAACTCGGAGAATTTGGAATTTTATTATTTTTTTTTTTTTAATTTCAGTGGTCAGAAAACGCGGGTAAGATTAATTAATGGACATTTTAGCGCTATTTTTAAACTGTTCTCGCACGTTACGAAAATAATAAAAATAGCGCGTGGATTTATTGGACTTCCGTAAAATAAAAAAAAAGAAATTAAATTTCTCGTATAGAATTTTCTAATCGACGCTTGCCACGCTGCTGCTGTCTTGACTGAGAATTCTTTTAAACGGCGTCGCGCACTAGTAGAAGAAAAGCTCAGCAGGTAAATATATACACACGCGTCGCGAACAAATCATTCTCGGCGCGCGTCTCTCTCTCTCTCTCTCTACTCGGCTATTCTACGAATTGAGAGACTTTGACGACGGCGGCGGAGCTCGTTTGAAAGAACAATACAAAGTGTAAGTGGGTACACACACACACACACAAGCACACACAAATATAGTAATGAATTCATCAGGTAGGAATGTCGGTGCGCTGCGGGGCCCGCCGCACGACCGGACGCAAAATCACATCGATATCCTTTCTCCCAGCTGATCACACACCCCGGGCTTGCAAAGCTGCAATCGAAAAATGACGAATAAACCTTTGCCCATATGCCGTCGACGACGTACTACTACTCCTCATCGTGTCCATACATTTCTCTCTACTCGAGCGTTTCATATCTATACCTTCAACAGCTTTATAAGACCCGAGAGCGAGAGAGGCGGTGTGTATAGAAACAGTAAAACGCATAGTGGTGGAAAAACGAGATGTGGTTGCTGCTTTTGCTGCTGCTGCTCGGGCGATGATGATACTTGTGAGGTGCGCGCGAGAGAGACTTCTTTATACCAAGAGAATAGTTCATTATGCCCCCTTGCACGTAGGCATAGGCATGCCAGATGACGTTTTCATCGTGCGTTTTTTCTTACCTCTCGATGGATTTGTATAAAAAAAAAAGACCTATGTGACATTTGACAAACGATCGATGCACTTGAAAAAAATAATCGGGTAGGAGGTAAAAAAAAGCGCGCCTCAACGCCGCGCAATACCATTATAAAACGCGCTCGTGGATAACAGAGACGATGAGACATGCATAAGGCACGCCGCGCGTCGTGTGTTTCACCTCTCTCTCTCTCTCTCTCTCTCTCTGAAAGCGCGCACACGAGACGCGATATACCACGGCACGCACATGGGAAGTAACGTTAGCTCACCTTCCTTTTATACACACGCCATAAAGTGCCCAATCGAGGCTCCAATATATATAATAATAATAATATACAATGCTATGTGGTAAAGTGGCAAAGGACAAACTCGATTTCACCCGCGCCCGCGCGGCAGACGATCGTCACCGCGTATAGTATAGAGTACAACATATACGGTTGAGTCAACGGCGCGCATACAGCGCATACCCCGTTATATTAACGTTCTTTTGCCGCGCTATACACATACACAAAGCTCTATGTGTGTAAGCTGCTGCTGCTGCAACTACGTTTTGTTCGCAACAAAACGATCGAGCCGAGAGTAAGCGGGTATATATAAGATGTATGCCTCGCTTGTATATACACGCGGGGCACGCGCAAGTAATCATGTAATTAAATTGGCAGCTTTATCGGTGGAAGGCGTCGTTGCGCCTCGTCTATATGTCTTTCTCTCTCGGTCTTAGAAAAAAAAAAAAAAAAAAAAAANTAAAAAAAAAAAAAAAAAAAAAAAAGGAAAAAAAGTTGTTAACGGTGCCCCGCGCGCGCGCGGCTAAAATCTCACGGGCATCATGCCGAGCGTGACGCGGGCTTTGTTTTCTATTCTCGAGGAGGTATATATAGGATAGGATAGAGTCGCATCGTTACGGCTAATAACGACAGATTTTTCTGTCGCGGATGCTCGATGTATAACGTAATAATGTGCATGTACACAAGACGACACAAGCGATCGTGAGAAGACAATGTATATATTACTAGAGCTGCTTGTATACACGAGAAAATTACGTTTTCATATTTTGTTCGCGGCGTCGTTCGTATAATAACGCGAGCTTTTGTCATTTGATATTTTTTTTTTTTTTTTTTGAATCGATAGCCTGTATGTGTTTGTGAGTAAGCCTCGAGGCTCGAAACTCTTCTTGAACTCTTAGAATCCGTCGCGAAATACATATACAAGTAAATAAAAAAAGAGCAAAGCAAGAGTGAGACGTTATTTTTGAGAGAGTGAAAAAAAAACTACCGAGTTCATTTTTTTTTTTTATACTTCGCTCGAATCGACTATATAGCTGTAAGCGAAGGTTAATCGACTTGCATCCGGTGAACAGACGATAAGACAAACGTAAGTACATGTTTATCTCTCGTCCGAGCCGCGCGCGTTCCGAAGAATTGCTGCATTCATTTTTGCGCGTCACACAGCACGTGCTGCTTGCTATATAAGGTTTCGAGACTATATGATTGATTCTCGCTCGCAAATATAGCCGCTCGAAATTTTTGAAAGGAGCGTCACTTTATCGTTGGAAGAAAAAAAATAAGAAACAAATTAGAGGGAAGACGGAGCGGAGCTTCGAGCTCGAATATGCGTTTGCTCAGACACAATAAATATGTGGACACTGAGTGCGTGAGGACAGTGGCGCAGACACTTCTTGTTGCTATATTATACGCGCAAAGCGTACACCGAGACACATGCACGCACACAACGACGTCTACACGAGATACGCAAAAATTGCTGCCGGATGTGGAGCAGCAGCGCGTCGTTTCTGTGTCGTCGTCGTCGTCGTCGTCGTCGGCGTCGTTGCCAATCGTTGGCCGTATCTTTTGCGTCAATTAATGCGCTCGCCTCGCTTTACTTCGGCTTTTTAATATAACGCATGCACGACCGAGCGATCCGGACAAAAAAATAATTTCATATTTGAATACTTCGCTGGCTACTTTTTTTTGCGCGTCTCATTTATTTAATTTAATTTTTTTTCTTCTTCTTTTGATTCTCGGAACTGCCGACATCTCGTTCACTCGAGACAACGACGACGATGACGACGTCATTTTAGATTATAATAATATGTATGTATATGTATCGGGCGCAGAGTGTGCGTAGTACGCGAATTGTATAATTTATTATTTCGCATAGTCTTCGAGGCTCATTCATCGATCGACAGATATATAGTGATCGAGATACGTTCGATCTCACGTGTCCAAATTCACGATATAGGTACACAGCAAGATGCACGCGACGAGAGCCTTCTGAAAAAAAAACGGCACGAGAATATCTGATCGTTCGTCGCGAGCATCTGCGCGCCATTACGGATTTTCGGAGTTCAAGCTCGTGCGTCGAGTCTTGCGGGAGGTTGACGTCTATCCTTCACCGAGGTATAGCGCAGCTCTCGAGAGTCGCGCAATCGAGAATATTTCCGAGAAATTCAGCATCGCTATATAGAAGCTGTAGCATAAACGCGCGACGTACGCGACGTACTTGGACGTCGTATATGGAGTATCATAGTATATTAAACGAGCCAAATTCGTGTGCGAAAGGCGCGTCGGCCTCGGTATATAATGGAAACATTTCCGCGCGCACACACACACGTGTAATATGCACGTGCACATGTTGTTACTCACACAGACACACACAAGCATCATGACAACTCGCTCCCTTTCTATCGCTCTATAAATGGTCTCCCACACGTCCGGAGCAGCGGCGGCGGCGGCGGGCGTCTGCTGCGATTCCGCAGTGCAGCGGTGCACGGTACTTATACGAGCTTAAAACGCATTTCTTGTGTGCCGCAGCGCGTTCATCATCGTGCACGAACGCCGCGCTAGGGGCTATTTATTTCTCGAAAAATACCGGAGAGAGAGCAGAGAGCAGAGTCTGCGCGCGCAAAACTATTTCGGTTACGCGCGATTTGCCGAGATTTTATATATATATATGCGCAGTGCGATATCATATACGTATGCTGCGAGCAATGCGTAACCGATGCGCGTCAAAGTATCTACGCCGAGAGAAAGAAGAAACGACGAACTTGCGCAGACGGACGAATGACTAATTTGTCGTCATTAGGAGAATGGAAAAATTAGGTTGTCAGCTTTGCTTCTGCGTGTGTGTGTGTGATACGTGAGAGAAAAGGCAAAATAGATACACGCGCGAAATAACTAAACGTATTGTATACAACTGCCAAGTGTCAAACGTTTAAATCACCCGTATATATAGCAACCAAAAACTCGAATATGAATCATCGAGAGACGAGCGAATCGCAATATGCGCGAGATGTACGTGTCGTATACACGAAAGAGAACTTTCGAACCTCGAATTCGGAGTATGAGAGGAGCGGAGGGGCAAAAAAAAAAAAAAGAATCCAATCGAAGCTAAGTGAACTCGCGCGAAGCTCGAACACAATCGTATTATACGTACATGACGTAGGATTCGAGCGCCCATTTCACCTCACCTGCAGACTATAATAAGAAGTATATATATTTTTTACACGTGCATGTGTGTGTGCGCGCGCGTTGTACACTATAGAGCTCGCGCACGCGAGAAGTCAATGTACTCCCCCTATATGTATATATACGAGCACCAACACTCGCACATTATATGCACGAATATACTCCTTCGTTCTCGCTTGTTCGCTCGGAGCTCGAATGCGCTTTGGCTCGTCTATCTTTTTTTTTCTCGCTGTTGCTTTCTCTCTCTTTCTTTCTTCCTTTCACCCTCTTTTTCCTCTTCTTTCTTTCTGCATGTGTTGGTATATAGTACCAGGCCGCATCGCCAGCTCGCTCGTTTTTTGCCTTTCAGGTATACTGTACCCTCTATATACCCAGGCAGCAGCAACAGCAACAGCCAAGGGAAGAAGAATCCTCGACTTCGTTGGCCCGCGCACGGCGTATATCCAAACAGCTTAGATACAGACCCATCGTTACTTTTTTTGTCCGTTCGGCTCCAATGATATATTCTCTATATAAAACAGTTGTAAAGAGCGCGTCCGGTCTGTATCGATTGAATTTTTTTTTCCGCTCTTGCCTGATTTGGACTGTTACGGCGTCATTTCTCAACGTAATGTTGGCATGTTAAAACTTATTACGAATCGGTGATCTTAAGTTCTTATCGATAAGTAACGTTTATAATTAACAGCTCGATCGTCTTATGAGCGAGAAAGATCACGGTAATTCTAACTGAAGAAAATCACGAGTGAGAGTTTATATGCCACTGTATAAGAAACACGCAAGTATACGTCTGAATTCGAGAAGACTGTCGATTTGGAGTTTAACTGTAATGGCAACCTATATATATTTATAAACAGCAGCAGATGCAGTGTAGAGTTCGAACCAGTTCGAAAGCATTTTCACATGATACACAATACTCTCCGTTGGCTGAAAAACGAGTTTTTTTTCCTTTTTTTTTTTTTTTAAAGGTATACACTTTCTGTGCACAGTGTGTAAAAAAGTCTGCCTGCAATGCTCATGAGAACGATCCAAGTATATAGGAGTTTAGCGGCTTACAAAAGTGAAATTCTTTAATCCGAACGCGATCGAGGATTCGTTCGCGCGAGCGGGGGTCATTAATTGTTCTGCTCTAGTGAAATTATTATTGAAATCGCGCACATCCGAAATTACGATTAGTGTAATCTTATAATTCTTATAATGACGCTGCTTTCGTTTATTGTATTAAATAATCATTATGCAATTGAACTTCATTAATTATGAACGAAGCTCGCGCGGAGTTTGCATCACTGTTGAGCAACGAATATTCAATTTTTTTCCCCAATAATTAATTAAAAACGATTTCGTTAAAAAAAATCACAAGTACGTCGTTACATTGTGAAGAAATAACAAACCGAAGATTCTCCTCGCGAATCGAATATGAATTTTCATTGCATAATTCAATCGCTATAGGTGGTCCATCGAATTCCAACTCGAAGATCCACCCCCTCTCGAGCTAACGATCTAAAGGACGACAGTAGGCCAATTATCGCCATCATACAATCGCGGGAGAAAGTAATTACTCTCCTCCGACTATTCCTTCTGCTTGGGTGGTATTGTACTGAAATTAAAAAAAATCGGCTCATTTGATGTACCATAGATTTTACTCGAACGCAAATCTACGTTCTGGTATTTCAAGTTGCAGATTTATACGTTCGATGATTTATGCAGAACTTTATATTAATAGGAGTATTCAAATTTGCCGTTCATTAAAGCACAACAGCTTATGCTAATCAAGTTCGGCATGTTGCAAAAAATAATTTGGTTATAAATTAGCTCCATATATTAATTCAGCGATACGTCGTTGCTCATTCGTTCGAACGTGAAAAAATGACGAATTACGACATAAACGTGGACATTTAACAAAATGGATCGTACGCTCGTTGAATTGCGTAACTCTATCTCCACGTGGCTTTCGGATCGGATTTTTAGCAATCAAAACAATCACAAACGATGAGCTTATATAGAGAGCGAGACAATTTAATTAACTCCAAAGCGGATCGCGAACGATTTTTGAAATTATGTAAAATGCCTAATAAGAAATAACTCATTGATCCCGCATATTTTCATCCTCTCTAAGCAGAAAAGGATGTTTGTTGCAGGATAGATCGTCGCTGTATATCGCAGCTGCTACCACACCGCTAACTCTCGCGTAATGCAATAACGAGATTCGTGTTCTCTCTCGCGGGAACTCAGCTCCAGTACATTATGTGGATACTCACATGCACGAGAGCACCTAGATCTATGTTTAAGTAAGCGATTAATCGCGAGCACGTCGCTGCTCGGTATTTTCGTTATATCAAAGTTACCGCACACGCGCGTCGAGTGCGTACATTACCGCATGTATATATAAACGATAATCGAGACGCTCGCCGCGATGAATCATCGTTAAAAAATCGGTATAAGCCGGCGGACGAAAAAATCGGCACACGGCTGGATATCTCAATCTTGAAAACTTGACTCGGTCAAATAACGTCGTCGTCGTCGTCGTCGTCGATGTCGTCGAAATAGTTTTGCGGCCGCGCCGAACGCACGTTTCAGACCATAATGTTATATACAGCAGCAGCAACAGCCGAGGCGGCCAAACGTACGAGCGATTACCTCGGTTATTGTACATTATGTTCGTGTATTCCTGCGCATCTGCTTCTCTCGGGATCTCTCGCTACGTAGCTGCTGCGCCGCCTTGAGAGCAGCGCACGTTAAAGCCGCAGCCAGAAAACCGTTCCACTTGGCTTCTTTTTCTCTCGCTCACTCTCGTTTGCTCTCTCTCCCGAGAGGTATATACATATAGGTGCACACAATATCGTATCCTATATATATATACGTATACTACGCATGAAAAATACCTATGTGGCTCCGAGCTTTGGATGATTCACGCCGCATAGTGGCCGCGTCACTGGCCGCTCGTCCTTCTCTCTCTCTCTCTTACTTTTTTTTTCATCCTCTTCTGCGTCTTTCTCTCTCGCATACACGTGTGTGTGTGTGAGTGTACGTTAGACTCGGTGTGTAGAGAGCCTGTGAGAGAGTTTCGGTCTTATTTTTACCTTCGGCGCTCTCGGGGCCTCTCTTTTTTTCTCCGTATAATACTGGAGAACGAGTCTCTGTCTTTCTCTCTCTCTCTCTTTCTCTCGGCGAGTTGTGAATCACGGCTTCAGCAAACTCGAGGCTCGAGTTCGAGCCTGTCTTGCATACCTTCTTCTTCCTCTCAGCGCGCTCGGGTCTCCTCTTCCTACGCGGCCGACCGCTTCTTTTTTTTTTTCGTACTCATCCGTAATATTTTTTTTTTTTTCAATTTATTTTCCTCTGGAATTAAAGATCAGCTGCCCGCGTGCGGCCTCGAAAGGATTCAACGACGAGGTGAGTGTCGCGAGACGTGAATGATAAATTTAAAATATCGTGACGCGCACCTTGCTCGCACTATCGCTGTCACAACCGATATATAGGTACTCCGACAAACACACTGTGGATTTACCGAATTACGGATATAAAGAAAAGGGGAAAAATCGCTATGAGCAATAATAAACAATGGCTCGAGAGACTATTGTATACATTTTTCTAACTAAAATCATAACGAGCAGTAAAAACTCGTTTCTCGGATTCTTTCGAAACTTTCAGCCCACGCAAAAACTTTCACGCATCGCTGCGGCGCGCGTATATATAACGTAGCAGTAGTGGAACCTCGAAGTCGAGCTGAGAGCCGCGACACACCACCGTGGAACGCACGAGAGGGAGACGGAGGCACGCAACGCGCAACAAATATGGCATTTTGCCTCGTGTGATTGTTGACGATGCTGTTCTTTTTTTGTCTCCTCTCGACGCCGTGCGCGCGCTACTTTTATGTTACAAAATCGACTCTTTAGCGTCAAAATCGAATGCGACGTTAACGATTATTATCGATTACATTTTACGAGCGTTTGTCGTGCGATCGAAAGTGTGTGCGTGCGTCGATGGCGCTGGAAGGACAGAATTTCGGACATTGCATTACAAGCTAATTTCTCGATTTACACCTGTACTCTCGTGGGAAATCGATGAACGACAGTTTCAATCGGCAACTAAATAGTCCATTAGAAATTTCAGACGTAACGAGCTCCAACTTTTACTCGGCCTTTGACGCATTTTTTTTCGGTGATTTCTCTAAATATCGCGCGAGAAACAGCATCTCATTGATTTCACTTTCAAATGTGGCGCCGGAGGACGTCAAACAAAATAAAATCAAAGCGAGATAAAAGTCCGTACACCTCAGTGTCGGTTCGGCAGTCAACTAATAACGAGCTAAGGGCGCATACCCCATACATCGATAGCTCATACGCGAATGTCGCGGCTGTAATTCGGTATTATCTCGTTCGACTCCGATAATTTTCATTTCCGAATATTATTTCGTGTCCACTGGACACACGGAACTGAAAGTCTTTTGGAACAAAATCCACTTCCAAGCTGTGTAAGATAGACCCAACGCTTGGTGGCGTTGCAGTGCCCGATTTTCAGTTCCCTGGTTCTTCACTCGAAGCGCATGTGTCAAAACAATCCATCGTCACATGCTGCAACGACGACATTCAGCCTATAAGCTCTCGATACACGTGCTTCCAGCGCTAAAGAAAATAACAATTGTGGAATTGTGAATTGTGAAATTGTGCCGAAGAAAAAATTAAAAGTTTGTCACACAATCGGCTCAATACAAATTACATTGTCAAAAAATAATAATAATCAAATAAAGCGTGAACATGCCTTCCGTAACTGTTTCGTTGCTAGATGCAGTAAATTATAGTGATCGCGTAGCAATCCAAGAATGCATTAACCTCGGAGTCAAAGTGAAGCCTATCGATAAGTTCGGACGAACGGAGATTCACCGCGCGGCGAAGTTACATTACATCGACGAATATTACTTTTTTCCCGAGTGTATCTTCGACGCCGTCGGCGATGTCAACTACAGCGACGAGAACGGAGTGACTCTGCTCCACATTGCTTGCGGCTGGGGCAATACTCGAACCGTGCAAAAGTTCATAGATCAAGGAATCGACGTGAATCTCGAGTGCAGGAGGTACTACGATTTACCGGCTTGCACTCCTCTGCACGTAGCCATTGAAAATCAACGAGTAGAGGTTATGCAATTATTGCTGGAAAAAGGTGCGGATGCGAATAAACGAAATTTGGACGGCGTGACTCCGCTGCAGAATGCTGTGAATTTATTCAATTACGAAGCGGTAAAATTACTCGTGGAACACGGGGCCAATATCCAGAGGGTTGATTTCAAGGACGAAGTCATGAGCAGATACATACGCTCACAGATTCGCACAAGAAGACGTTTGATGGTGACGAAACGTCATCATATGGTAATATATAATATTCTGGCCGTATTTGAACTTTTAACGACTAAAGACTACGAAATTAGTTACGAAGATTGTATGACAATTTCAAATATCTTAAAAAAATTCAAAAACGAGCATGTACACGATGAAAGATGTGCAGCTTTGTATTTATGGGGAAACAAAATGAGTCCAAAAACAATGATCACCGATACCGTATCAATTTCAGATCTATGCGAAGCTAGCCCAGAAATTGTTTTTAAAATTTTAAAGGAGCCCAATTATAAATCAATCGTCAACTCGTACGATTTTCAAAATAAATTCTGTTCTGCGTCAGAAGTCCTAGATATAAATATGATTATAGCCTTGGTCGAATGGTTTCATCGCCGAATTGTACCGGAATGTTTGCAGGACTTTGTTGTGATAACATCGCCAGGAATAAAGATGTAGAGAGAGTGTGCAAGTCAGTTATTTAATAAAATTCAATTTCTATAGTTAGCATTTATTCAACAGCTTAAAAGTTACTATGGCTGTGAGTTGTAAACTTATAAGTAAATATCGAGGTTCGATACAATGAATAAATAATGAAGTTTTGCTCGACTCAAGCAAGTAGAAAATAGCGAGCCACATGGTAACAGTGCACTACATCTAATACGTTGAGGCGTAAACATCGTAATATTTTGTTACGAATAACGAACAAGAGTATATCGTCGCCCCAGCGCAGGAAGGTATCTATTTCCAAGCTGTAGCAAGAAGGATACTTACTCGCGCGCAGAGGTAAAAAGGTATCTAACTCGAGCGCAGCGGCAAAAAGGTATCTAATTCGAGCGAGAAGCAAAAAAGTAGCTTATTCAAACGAAGTGGCAAGAAAGTTTTGACGCGCTGAATTTAGGTTGGCAACGCAGACGTAAATGATAAAATTTTGTTTCAATATTCAATATTCAACATTTAATTCAAACTTATGTAAAGCCGGTAACTTCTACTTTCCTCTCAGAACATACAAAGTTCTCCATAAGTGGCAAATTGAATCGAAATCACGGTGAGATTGATTTGTTTGCTCGCATTACAAATGAATGAAAATCATTACACTAGCTCACTTGTTTTTTCTCTTTTTTGCTCTAATACAAAGCACAATTTTATCATTTACGGCTCCGTTGCCAACCTAAATTCAGCGCGTCAAAACTTTCTTGCCACTTCGTTTGAATAAGCTACTTTTTTGCTTCTCGCTCGAATTAGATACCTTTTTGCCGCTGCGCTCGAGTTAGATACCTTTTTGCCTCTGCGCGCGAGTAAGTATCCTTCTTGCTACAGCTTGGAAATAGATACCTTCCTGCGCTAGGGCGACGATATGGAAGAGTATAATGAGCATGAAGTTTGTGCACTTCCATGCACCTAGAAATTATTTATAATTAATCTATATAACAATATATCCTTTATTGTGTTATTGCACTTGTAAAATTTTGAAAATAAAATTATAAACCTCAATTTTCTAAAATTTGTATGACTAACTCCCAAAAATTTAATCATTTATTACGTAATAAAACAAATAAAATTGATAGTTTACAAGATAACGAAACGGAGCCCTGTACCCGCAGTCGCTTCTTTCTTCTTCTTCGCTTTTTGTTATTTACATAAACAAGCGATATTTATTTTCATATCGACAAAAACAAACGGGTATACGTATTTATAATTTACACATTGGTATTAACCACAGATAAAATGCATGCAAAGTGGCCGTATCGCGAAGAGCGGGGTATAGAACGAGAGAGAGAGAGAGAGAGAGAGAGAGAGTTCAACGCGAGCTGTGCATTATTCAATCAAGTTCAATAACCTATTATGATCTCGGGCATCGGGGTATACACGCTATATATTTATATGTATATTATGAATTGCCCGTGAATCAGCGAACGCGCGCTCGATCAGTGCGAATGCCCGACTTGTGTATAATATAATACTCGCACTTACACAAGCGCGCGAGGCCTTTTTATGCATTAGGTATATATATATTTGTATACATTATAGTAGTAGTTCGCGCGATCGTCCGCGCGTCGTTGATACATTTTTCTGTGAAATATATACGCGCTGCAATGAATCTCAGCCGTCACACAGCCTTTTAACGATTTCATGTCGTATATGCACACACGCCGACGACACGTAATACGTTCGACGGCAAATACAGCGATTGTTTACTCGCGCTTTGAAAAAGTAAGAAAAATTGAAGCGGATCCCGGTATCAGCGTCGCTGAATTACTCCGACCGTTTACTATATACGCGTGCGTGACCGATTCAATGGGTAATCCACATACACCCATATGTGTACACCTCATTGTGATGTTACGCGCGCGGCAATACCTGCGGACGACGTACCTTGTGTACCCTTATTACGATGCTCTTCTTCTTTCTTTTTTTCCAACTCGAGACAAATACCGCACGACGTTGTCTGTCTCTCGCTGTGTGCTGCGTGTAAAACGAAATTTCTCTTACGGCGACAAATATAAAGTGTATAGCGTCCGAAAAATCAATGTACGCAAGTCGTCCGCGAGCTCTCGCATTGACGACAACACGTGCGCGCACGTACATGTATTGTTATTATTATTATTATTATAGAAACGCACACCACCACCCAGGTTGTTGCTGTTTACATGGAACTCGCGGCGCGCAGCTGCTGCCGCCGATCGCCCGAGCAGCTGATAATTAAAAGAGACCTTTAACGTATAACAAGTATAATAATAATGACGAGCAGCAGCAGCGCCGATTGCGTACGTGTGGGATGAAAATGCATCGGAATAATTACAATATCATAAGGATACAAAAGTTAATGAAAAATTATTGGCGCGTAATATGTGCACACATACACACACACAAACGGTGTGTCCGTGACATACTTTATTTATAATATATAATGTGTGTCGACGTTGCTGCTGCCACGCTCGCGAGCCAAGATCTTTTCTCGTTTTTAACTCGTATAATAAAGCTATATGTCGTCGTCGTCGTCGTCGTCGTTGACGCGCGCAGCACATGCAACGCTCAGCACGTATATACGTAGCGCCGTAATAGTCATTCAACATTTAATGAAACGAGAAAATGTGTGTGTACGTGAGCGCAGCGGAGAAACCGCACGCGGCTGCTAGCGAGCTCGATCTTTTCGAGAATATCACCTGTGTGCGGAAAGCCATCGCGAGGTTTATACCAATAAACTGCCGATCTTGCTTTTAACATTGACAGTTTTACTAAGCTGCTCTCGCGAAAGAGAGAGAGAGAGAAAAGGAGCAGGTTTGATGCAAAATATGCAGCCGATATGTTGTGTTTTG
The DNA here is from genome assembly GCF_000599845.2 of Trichogramma pretiosum. NCBI lineage: Eukaryota > Metazoa > Arthropoda > Insecta > Hymenoptera > Trichogrammatidae > Trichogramma > Trichogramma pretiosum. The sequence goes on from NW_019640808.1 coordinate 51,155, forward strand.
CAACAAAAGTACGCGAGATCGGTATGTGGCAAGTTCGACTGATACGCCGCGTCGAACTGGTCGCAGTGAGATTCGTGTACTTGCATCGCTAGAAACACAGGGTATAGAATATCGATTCTATAATATTAACGAATTAATTCTAATCTTTTGAACTTGACCTTTAAAGGGTTCAACCTCGACGACGACGAAGGATCTCGCGATCCCCAATTTATCATTTGTAATTATGGGTCAAAGAATGTAACACGATACCAAATCGAATCAATGCCTAAAAAACTTACACGTACATTCGAGAAACAAAATTCATCAGCCTTTTGCGCAGATATACCTGATCCCCCCCGTTCGTTTGGCTCGTCTATAAAGCCCGGGAAGTTCCTTCTCCCGATATATAATGCGCAACAACAAACTGGGGCAATCGTACTAGTATATATGTGTGTTTCTCGAAGTAACGTGAAATTAGCAAGTTTTTACGAGTGTATATCAGGATGTATATTTTTCGTTTGCAATCGCGACTCGGGCATCTTTCACACCGGGCCGAACCCGTTCGTTATATATACGTATAGTACGCCTCGACGAGGCGTATTCCGCCTATGTATACATTATCCGCGTGCGCGATCTTTACGAGTCGACTCTGCAGTCGTCGTCATCATCAGCATCGTTGCGCGAAGAGTCAGTCGTCGTCGTCGTCCTACGGATGCGTCTCGTTTTCAGCGCTCGCTACGTCCTCGATGATAAAATCGGCGCGTTGTTTAGCTGCGGGGCTCTCGCGCAGCAGCTCAGCTCAGCGCATCCATCCACCTCCGCGATCGTTCAACCTATTATGCAAATGGCGAAACACAACTTGCGAAACGAGAAGAAGAAGAACCCCGAGAGAGAGAGAGAGAAAAAAAACAATGGCAACGCAGAGCCGTATAGTAGTTGCAAATAATTGTACGGTAATTATTTATTTGCCAGAGCTACGATGTTACGAGAGTGAGAGAGGGAGCTACCTGCCATGGGTTCGGTCTTTCTTTCTCGAGGACGTGCGAAGAGGAAGAGAGACCGGCTTGTGTATCTAATATATATACGTGCACATTGTGGTCTGAGCAGCAGCAGTAGCAATGGACTCTCGTATTACCCGATCGTCTTGCACGGTGCTCGTCGCTCGCAGCGGGCGACCGGATATACCCTTGGTACATACGAGGACGAAAAGAAGAAAAAAAGAAATAATAAATAAATAAGTAGGAAAAATTCGATGCGCGACACTCGTTTTTCTCGTTCTCGTGCTTTATATACATAATAAATGTCGTAGTACACGCGCGTATTATTACTCATCCGTGTGCCATTCGATCTAATTCGTTGAAATTCTTAGTTTCGATCAATTATCGCGTGTATACGGCCGGTGGGCTATATGCCCGCGGAGCCACGAGTGTATACGAGCGTCTAACTGTCGAGGATTTGATTCATGCGCACAGGATATTGCCTGCTCGGCCGATGCGATTTTCGAATCAAAGCTCGTGTTCGGGCGTTAAAAGCTCTCGTATATGCGAGTGCTGATAGACGTATACACACACACACACACACCACTCGTCAAATATCCTTATTGAACGGTGCGCTACGCGTTTTTATCTTATCCGCGAGTTTGCGTGTTTATCTTCTTCGCACTCGTGTTTGTTTTCGCCTCGACACCGCACTAGAGCGGATATATAATAACATAAGTCGCAAGAAGAAGAAATTTACGAGGACGCGCCTTTCTACAAATTGACAACGATCTCTTCCGTATGCTCGAGTACTCGAGTTACTTTTTTCTTGGGTCGCGACTAAATAATAACGTCTACATGCTACGAGCAGGCAGGTATAGATAATGGAACATTGGGCAATGCGTATTGGACTTTCGATAGACGATCCTCGCGAGGCAATTCGAAAAAGCGAAAGTATGTCAATAATACAGGAACGCGCGGGAAACAACGGATATTTAGGAGGTCTCTAGCGTCAAGAACGGCTTCCTCTCCAATGTATACCTATAAGGTACACACACAACACAAGACAAGACACACACACACACACATGTGTAGCCAAGTGCGCGAGATGACGCGCTACAATGTTAAATGTATACACACGACTTTGACCGCGACACACAGACGGGATAAATAATATAAGCTCGCTCGCGAGCATTGGGACACTTCGGCAGCTGCTGCGCGAGGTGGGGAAAATTAGCCGAGGAATTTCGAAAGCACACATAATAATAACAACGATTCTTGAATCTCGACGCGACGTCACATACGCACGCAGCACTCGCGTATTTATTTATATATAAAAATCTTGGACGCGACGAGTGACGATATATATGCGATAAGACCGATTATAACGTGTATATATATACGGTTATAAGAGGCGTTCGCGAGAGATGCACAATGCATTATACCTGTATAGTGTATAATCGTTGCGTCACTATTATAAAAGGTATATATCCTCCCGTGCCTATATGGAGTGCAGGCGTATACGTACATGGTAGCCGCTACCTTTTATAACAAAAGATAAATTGAGAAGCAAGAGAGATACAGCACGAAGCGCACACCTTCGCACATATATATATATATACATCGTATATATACGCGAGAGCCTGTCTCCTCCTTAATACCGTGTATATAGACCTCGTTACTCACGCACCTTCGCGCGTGTATACATATACACGGTCGTCCTTCGATGCGCGCAGTATCTCGTGTGCCTATATATATATACACGAGTGCACAGCCCGCAAGATGTGTGTACTCACTCTCTTTCTCTATATACTCCCGCAGCAGGAGCAGCAGCAGTACACGCCTCGAGTGCAGCCAGCGTGTATATATATAGTAGTATACAAAAGATTTCTCCGATACACTGATTCGATAACGGTTTTCGCTGCGCGCGCGCGTATACTCGCACACGTATACACGTATGCATTGTAATGCACTAGTAGTACCATATACGAAGGCGCGCTCGCGAGAAAGCTGAATCGTCGTCTTTGCCACACACACGCGCTGATGCATTTTTGGCGCGCGATATATAATGCGCGTTGTGCTGCTCACACACACAATAGTCAGTCATCGCGCGTATCGCTAATCTCGCTTTCCAAAGTTTCGAATTACGAGTGCCGAAGACGAGGGCAGGAGAGGCGCGCGAGCAAAAGCGGCTGAAGACGATGCGTTAAATATATTTGATATATATAATGTACTTTTTATTTGAATACACTAATGTAGTCGAGCGAGAGAGTGCGACAGGTGAGCGCGTAAAACAATCGTCGATGAGAAATCGAACGTCGATATCGACCCGTGCGCACGCGTGTTTTTACATTACGATCAAAGCGCAAAGGTTGATTACGCGCGAGAAGAAGATTTTTCGAAACCGGTAGCAGGTATAATACGCACTCATTGCTGTACGAGGAATGCATCCGCGCGCGACTGCTCGGTTCGTCGAAAGTTTCGGCTCTTTTTCGACTTTTTACTTCTTCTTTTTTCCTCGTAAAGCAATGAGACGGGCGGAAAAGCTTACCTACACGTATATACACACTTGAATATATATATTGGGCAACGACGAGCGCCACTTGTTACGAATATAATAATATTGTGTTGCTCCGGCGCGCGTACGTATCATACGTATACGAATAATATCTGTACGCATATGCTGTCGCAAGCATCGGGGAAGTGGCAAGCGGCTCTCTTATTTAGTCGGTACTCTATCACACACATACACACACACATACAACATATGTATATAATAATATAATGGTTGCCGCTGCTGCGAATGCATAATGTAACGATCACTTACGTTTTCCGGTTGCGACGACGAGCGCCTCTGCCGCGGCACACAGAAGAGCGGCAAGCCGTTTTCCCGCTTCCTCTCCAATATAGCGGTTTCCTGTAGCTGCTGCTGCAGAGCCTCGGCCTCTGCTGCTGCTGCTGCTGCTGCTGTTGATGTTGCTGCACTCGACACCCAAATGCCCTTCCAGAGAGCATACGCGCGCCCGCACACTCGCGCACTGTATATCGATACTTTTTAGCAGCGGATAATTCGTTTCTTTTTTTTTGTTACACCTCTACGACGATGACGCACATCGAAGCGCGCGGCGTCTTATGCTCGTTGAAATCACCGCGTTGCTGCTGCTGCGACACTGATAACAATAACAATCACAACTGCATCGATGACACTGATTCAATTCGGCACCACAATAAAAAAAAACAACAACAACACCAACTCAGTCAACACTGTAAAAACACCGATATCATAATATTATCGTTAATAACAACGATGCGCAACGTGCGTGTCGCGTCATGCAGGACGACGACTCCGCAGTCAACTCTACACGCACACTTTGTTTATATCGGAGCAACTGGTGGTGCGCGTCGTCCTTCGCGGCTGCGGGCCTATACACGATACGATACACACAATGCTCCGAAAGAGCGACGACGACGAGAGAGCGAGAGAAAGAGTACACAGCCTCCTCAGCTCTCCGCACTTGCCACCGATATATACACAGAACAAACACACACACTAACAACACACATATATATATAATGGACACACACTGTATCTCTCTCTCACGCTGCACTATAAAGAGCAAAAGCGTGTGCGGCTATATTAAAGCCAAGAGTAAGAGAGAAAAAGAGACTTGCACAATAGCGTTGTATGTATACAGCGTCACACGCGCGAACTCAACGGCTCTCCGGACCGATACAGTATAACTCGAAGGGATCGTCGTCTCGATTGAGGTTATACTCTCTCGCTCGATGGCCGAAGGATCATTCGTATACGTGCCGAGTCGTGTGTATACACTCGCGGACACTGCGGGGACAGGCGTCGTCTCTCCTTGTGTCACTCTCGGCTAAAATAACGAGGTAAAAAACACTCCCATACGAATACGTATATACGAAGGCGTGACACACACACACACCGATATCAAGGGAAAAAAGACGCTTCGACGACGTTCGTTGAAGAGGCCAAGACCTCTGCAGCGTATAAGCGCGTTTACGAATTGCACTGTTGTGTGTGTGTACTACCAAGCGCGCACACGACTTTTTGAATACGAGCACGCGCGAGCCGAGAGGAGTACAGTGGCGAAAAAGGAGTCTACGTTTGTGTATAGCTATATATACCTATATATCTCTATGTCTCCGCTGCTGTGCGTCGTCACACATATACACATACACTCACACTGCAGACGCGGCGCGCGATTTTGCGTCGCGGAGCGACCGATTGATACTGGTCGCGCTTCGCAACGATACTGACTCTGCTCCGCGATGCTGAATTCCGCGCGCTCGGCGCTCGGTTCCCCGGACTTCGGTAACTTATAACTGGCCGAGCAGCGGCGGCGGCGGCGGCGTCGGTGGTGGCGTTGTTGTTTGCGCTCCTCGAGGCCTTATACATACGTTATTATTATTGCTATATACCTATATAGTGCAAGCGCGAAATCGGATGCCAAAACACGATGGCGAGTCTCTATACTATACTATACACAACTCGAGTCTCTCTCTCTTGAGAGAGGAGCGAATGAATGGCGCTGGAATGGAAATACGCTGATGGTGGTGGTAGCTGCAACCCTCCCTACTTTATTTCGCGATCGTCCCGCGTCTCTCTCGTTGCACTGCATATATGTATATAGTGTGCAGGAGAGAGTCCATATTATTCTCTCGTACTCGACGCTGATTTCCCCCTAAATGGCCTCGCTGTGCATGTATGTGCAGCGTCTCTCTCTCTCTCTCTCTCTTTATCTGCGCTGCACTGCACTGGGACTACGCAGTTTTATTCTTCGAGAACTGCATCCTATACATGTATATACGAGGCATTTACTATATATATACAATGCGTATACTGTATAGTACCTCGTGCAGCTCGAAATACACACATACGATCCGGGGCCTTTTGTTGCGATGCTCCGAAAAATCACTCCTCATTCCTTGTTAATTTTTCAACGCATTGACGTAGCGAAGCGTAGTAAAGCCTTATTAATGTGAACTATTTTAGATTTTTACCTGCATACGGAACGTTGGATGTTTAAGCTCTATTGCAAACCTTCGTGTACGGATGGCTGCAGTCGTTTCGGCGACCGTGTATAAGAACGGAAAATCGCGCGGCTGTCTTATTTCAGGCGTTTGTGCTCGCCATCGTCGGTATGGTTTTGTATTCATCTAGAGACTTTGAATTTTTAAAATTTTTAAACGATCATCGACGTTACTTACATTTGATTCACTGACATTGACATTTATGACTCGAGCTCATTTTAATTTTCAATGCATGTATTTTATTGAGAAAATTACTCTAATTTTTTGTTATGAGTATGGAAATGTTTAATAGAGTGATTTTCATCTGAACTCAAAAAGATACCTTTTATCTAGTACAGTACAATATACTGCAGTCTACGACACAAGCATTTTTCAAATCACATTGAGTGATTGTTTATCGATACTGAAAGTTCTGGCAGTGATTTTCGGGCAATTCAAATAGAATTATTTTGTACAGTTCAATAAAAATTTGAAAAAATGAATCGAAAATATTGAGTTAGCTGCACGTAGATGAGAACTGAAACATCTTGAGATACAAGTAATTAAAAACATGAAAGTACGAAAGAAGAAAAGTGCAGCAAAATATCGCATATTCCGTTGGTTACAAGAGGTTTACCAGAAACATCCTTTTTTCGCATTTACGATTCAAAATAACGATAGATCAAAGGAATCAATCGTGTACAAATTGCAATGTGATCTCGGTGGAAATGCACTCTCTGATGAGTTAGCAGATTTCATGACGCAGAAAAAGTTGAAATGAAAAAATGTCCAAGTCAATAAGTGTATTCAATTTTTTTCATCTATTTCATTGCTTGGAAAACTTAAGAAATGTAATGTCACCATATACAAATACGAAATAATAATTCGTTTTTTTAAGTTGTTATTATATGAACCAAAAATTACAATCGCATATAAAGCGACGATTGTCTATAATATCACAGTTGAGCTTCAAGATATGTTTTTTTTTATTATTCGCACAATTTCGTCCTGTCTTTCTTTATCTTGTTTTTATTGTATACAAATTATTCACAAATGTTGGATCACTGGTAATTCCTAATTGGACTCTAAAAAACGATAATAATCAAAACGTAAGGATAGAATGAAACATTTCAATAAAAAAAAACAAATGTAATACGTACGCAGAATCTTAACGAGCTTTTCCATCTGTTCGGGCAGTATAAACCTAGTATTTTTAACTATCTCTGAGAAGGGATCCGCGATATCTGGCACAGCATATTCGGGCTTCGTGAATCTAAATCAAAGTCGAAAAGTGTAGGAAGTTACGCAAAACTCTTTTCGCGTTATCGAGGTACGAACCTAACAATGTGATGATTATAATCCTCGGTTTCTAAATCCTTGATGTGTACAACATGTTCATAAATCTTGTTGATGTTAATGTCTGATCGCTTTCTTCGTGTCGATCCATGTGACTCGGCATCCTTGGGATATTCTCGTGGTGGCCCACTCGTAAACTCCCTCAGCGGACACGTTCTGAAAGACGCTCGACGTTCACCAAGAGTAAACCTGCGAATTATAGAGTTGGTTTCGTTAATCAAGCTTCAATCGTTTTTCACGCGGTAAAAAATATCGCTCTAAGCTTACATTGGCTCCGGTGCGACCTGCGAGCTGCATCTGCAGATTTGTCATCTCCTCCATGAAATCTTCATCGTGCTTAACGTACATCAGAATAACGTCTTTTTCGTGTGTTAATTGCGGGCGTATCGACTTCATCTCAGGAACGTCGATTTCAGCTGGAGATGCTGGAGCTTTGTCATCAGTATGACAACTCTTTTTGCTATATCGCATAGCAGCGACCAAGATGCCAATAATAGTGGACAATGCGATGATGGCTAGGATAATATTTTGTTGTGAGTATCGCAGTGAGCCGTGTCGCCGCTAGGTGGCACCGAGTGAAAGTGCGGTTCACGCGAATGAGTTTGTCAAGTCTGGGCGTTAAATAGACCCAAGAAAAGCTTGTATTTTCGGAAGCCTCGAGAGAGGCGAAAGAGAGGTGAATAAAAAACTGAGTTCTTTGAAAAGGGACCTTTCACCTCCCTCCCATTCTCCATCCTCTCCCAGCCGTGACCCCAGCGATCACCTACAGCAATTTTTAATTTTTCTATTTTCCACGTATAAATATGTGGTTTTTAAAATCCACGTTTTATTATAGGTAGTAAACGATACACCATAGCATCCTGTTATGGGATCGTTTACGCGGATTGAGGTCTGCCTTTCCTCCATCGAGCACAATTTAATTTTTTTTGACATTTCATGGTCTCGTTTCCACGTGAGTAAATCACATTCACTATCCTATATAGCTGTCTTAAAAAGAATTCTAATGTCATAATGACATTCTTCTTCTGACAGCGGAAACCTAATTTCAATTTCATCTAAAACAAAAACATGTCTTTTAATTTGGTAAATGAACAAAATTTGAAAGCTCATAAAAACGATTAACTCACTTTTTAAATAGTTTTGAAAAAAAACTATTTGCTCGGGTCGAGGATTTAACGCAGGTCGGCATGCGGCAATTGACTTGTGACATCTTTGGTCCTGCAAACAGACATATGCAAATTATTATGATTATCGAAAGTTAAAACTCACTTCATACGTACCTCAATGATTTTAACTTGCAACACTGCTTCCACTGGTCCTATCTCGCTGTATGCCCAGCATTGTACAGGTTCAACCCTGCAAAGAAATAATTTCGAAACGAATCAAATATAAAATTGGATTAATTTATAAGTTGCGACACGGTGGCTTTTCGAGGCCCTGCCACCACCGCACGATAAATGCGTGGACTCGAACTGGGCCGTTTACGCGAAAAATAAAGGGGAAAGGAAAGGCAACACTAGGTTAAATAAATAAAAGTTCCTTTTGATTTTCTTTTTTTTTTAAATAATAGAGTCAAATATTTATTATAAAGAAATGGCGCAACTCAACTGGCTTTTTATATTACTCGCATACACACTCTCACACACACCTTACAAATAATGTTACCGTACCAAACAAATCTAACGACGACAATCCGGCTTTGGCGTAGTAGCTCTCGGCTGGGCTTTGGTCTGGCTTGGGTCGAAACGGTGCTTAGCACTAGTTGATGTTGCGGATGTCGGTCTTAGACCAGAGTCTCGGCTCGTGTACCCGGCTTTCCAACACGCAACACTACTTCACACGACTGAACTCAACACTCTCTCTTAAACTCACTACACACTCTCGCCTCGCTCACTCAATGCTCACACGATACTCGCAGGTACTCTCGTTATTCACTCTTCCTCACTCCTCTCTCACTCGCACGTGCCTAAACTCACTCGGCAGGAAAATAACTCGCGAAAATACTCGTACTCTCTCGTTCGTGGTCAACACGTGAATGCCGCGCTGGGCCTCCTACTCACGCGCATCACGTGTCCGGCGCGGCGCGCTCTGGCGGCTTCTCTTACAATTTTATCCGACGCGACATATGAATTCGAGTTCTTTCGGTCTGGCTCTTGGCGGCGGCTCGTCCTTTCTGGCGATTGACCTGCAAAATTAATGTCCTCGTTATTCATTGCATTACTTATGTTTACATTGCCTGTCAATCCTTATCATACTTCTCTGTCAGTAGCTGCTCGGCACAATCACAGTGTCACAAAGTATACTTGAACTGCAACCTAGTGTTACTTACTCTTTGTCAGTTTCATGAGCCGTCGATTGAACGTTGCAGCTAACCATAGGAGTGACAACTTCAGTCTTTTTGTAAGTTGTTTCTAGAAATGCCTTTTTTCGAAATTCGTAATAACTATCGGCTATGAAAACAAATGAATAACACCCTGTGTACACGTAATTGAACCAGACTTTAGCCATTTCTCTCTGTAACGAAATAGTTTTCATATTCAATTAATGCATTCAAAATATTCATTCAATAATTCAGATAATAATCCAGCAAAGTTTAGCTACCACACAAGAAGAGTTAGCACTCAAATTTGGACGCTGCTTGTTTTCAGGACAAATATACTTTGAACTTATGCAGTATGCGGACGAGAATCTCTCATGTTGAAAGTATAATTCATGCAATCTTCCTCGTCATTTATTCCAGGAGCAATGTACAGTTGTACTTCAAGCTCACAGTTTTCTCTAGGAGTAAGAAATTCCACCACGACGATACCTGAATGAAGGCATGGCTTTAAAATTTGGTAAACGAACAAAATCTGAAAGTCCACGAAAGCGATTGACTCACTAGAGTGATTACTCCTATCGTGGTCCTCGATGATGCTGAATGTGACCTCACTGGCTGCTGGTAGATGATGCCTGGAGCAAGGCTTCACTTCTGTGGTGTGGTTGGCACAGTTGTAATCATAGCGATACTGCAACACAGAAAATACGTCAATCCCAATGATTAATGAAGTTCAGGAAAATATCTATTGATTTACACTTGAGACGACGCCTAGTGTGCGCAACCGTAGTAAAGAAGTCCACGCGCAAAGACCCGCGCTTATTCATCTCCGAGGAAAAAATCTACCGATCTATGCATTTGGATCTTTTTTCTGACTCTTGGTAAACGTTCACGAACGAGCTAAACATACGACACTTTAGGTCAAAAATATTTCTGCGTATAAGAGAGAGAGAGAGATTATACGGTAATCGTTTTCTTTATAGCGCGAGAACGTTAAAAATTAAAAAAAATCTTCGATTGTAAGTGTTAGTTGTAATTATTCGGTGTAGTATCTACGTATGATTTATATTTTGATTGTAAAACGACGACACTCGCGAATTTCAAATCAGAATTAGCTTTTAAAAGCTGCATGCAAATTTTAAGGAATGATGAAAAAATTTAAAAAGCTTTATGACTTACATCACACGATAACAGGCTGGGTACGCCGTGATAAAGGTACAAGAGCGGCAAAGAAGATATTTTTCAACGACATTTTGATTTCAATTCTTCTCAACAGCGTGGAAAAAATCAATGATTTTGTTCGCTCGTCACGTGTAGATGCTGAACGTTGAGCAAGACTCCTCGCCGTCAAATCAAAGTACTATTTTGTGAACAATTTTCGAACGCGTAATGTTATTGTTGACAACGTGCACACACACAAAGTTGAACAATCATACACGCACGATTATATATACGCTACTCAATGCTCGCGTATTCTTACTCGTCGTTACGAGTCGGCAGTCGTACATCTACGAGTTGTTTTTGTGAATTAGATCTCTCTCGTAATTTCGGTCGCGTGATTCACTTTCTATATAATAATGTCACATAATATGTCGTAGTGTCTAAACGTCACTACAACGCCGCGACGCGTAAACACCCGCGCGACTATATCGCATCGACTGCGCGCCGTCAAGTGAAAAGGTGAACAGATATTTCAAATAATAAGAGATTGGATCTGCGTGCGAGTGTGTGAAAAAATATGGATACCTCACCATATTGGCACTGTGTTTTGTCGTCGGTGAGGCGCAAATGCAAAGCCGAACGGCAACTGAGAGTCGAGCAGCTGAGAAGCAGGAATTTGGCCAACAAGGACAGATTGCCACCGATCATGGACATGGATTCTAGATGGTTATTTTCATATTGCGGTGCGATTCAACGAGCCACACCTCCGAAAATCGGACCCCGTAGTAAATACGACAATCATTGCTACGACGACGATTTTGCGGACGAGTGGTCTTGGATGCCGCCGCTACACATCGCTCTGTTCCGCCGAGATAAAAGCGTCGTCGAGTCGCTGCTGAGGCAAGGCGCCGATCCTAATTTGCGCGACAAGTACGGACAGACGCCTCTGCACGTCCTCTCCTGGTGCTTGGACGACGACGACGAATTCGCCAAGAAATTTTTCGAAATCGTCGACGGAACCGTCGACGTCGAAACGGGTCGTCGTCAGTGGGTGTGGGTCGACGTCGCGGAAAACAACGGCGGCACGGCGCTGCACTGCGCCGCGTTCTGCGGACACTGGAAGATGGCCGAGCTGCTGCTGAGCCGAGGCGCCGACCCGAACGTGGCCAACGACGCGGGATTCACCCCTCTGAATTGGATCTGCCGGCATCACGATTACGCGGCGGCGAAGCGATTCTTCGAGATCGCCGACGAGACGCGTCAGGGACCAGTCAGGGTCGACGTGGCCGACAATTGGGGCTGGACGCCGCTGCACTACGCGATGCTGCGCGAGGACCTGGACAAGGCCGAGCTGCTGCTGAGCCGAGGCGCCGACGCGAATTCGCTCAACAGGCTGCGCGAGACGCCTCTGCACGTGCTCTGCAAGTACTCGAGCGCGGACGAGGCGCGAGTCGTCGAGAGATTCTTCGAGATCGTCGACGCGACGGGGGGACAGGAGGTACGGTTGGACGTCGTGGACAGCTGGTGTACTTTCACGCCACTGGACTGGGCTCTGTTTTGCGGACACGATAAAGTGGCCAAAGTACTGCTGAGCAGAGGCGCCAGCGCGAATTTGGCCGCCGAGTTCGGATTGCCTCCTACGGTCGCAGTGGCTAAAACGAACGAATCGAGCTGCTCGGCGTCGAAGAGAGCAGTCAGCGCTCGCGACTCGGAGGGAAAATATTTTCATATTTATTTATTAATGTTTTTATCGATTGTGTGTGCTATTTGGTGTTGTTTTCCAAATATTTTGTAATACATTTTTTATCTATAAGTACAAGATCATTAAAAGTAAAGTATCTCTATGTAATTTAAAGTATTAATCAAATCATGAATATTCAATAGAATTAAACTATCAGGCAATTTAAAAGTTCAAAGTGGCCCATGTTTGGTGATCGACTTTTGTTGTATATATTCATCGCAATTGCAATTTTTTTACTCTTGCATTCATTCAAATATAGTGTGTTCAACCTAGAATAATATAAACAGGAAAAAAAGCTACCTCAAGTGCTAAAATGAAAACTAATATTAGTTGTCAATACTATCTGTAATGTAAATTTAGAACAGTATTATAAATTAAGATGAATGTACAATAAATTACTTTTTTTACAAAACAAACAAAATCTTCTTTTTCATTTTTTATTCAGAATGTAAATAATTTGACTCGAATAATACTATTCGAATTGCACAAAAATCACAAGTTAAAATTCATTTTTCTCAATCAACTTCAATGAGAAGTTGAATATTTCGCAATAACTATGAAGATTGAAAAATACGTTTCAACAGTACCTGTGCCATTTCGATCCAGTGCATACAAGTTACCGCAATACAAAATTATTCAATTAATAATCTCATTATTATTAAGATATTTTGATTTATGAGTAATCTCACTCGTTTAAACGCAGAAATTTCGAGTAAATACTTTCCTATATTTCCGTGAAGATGATTTAATATAACTTGCTTGAGAAGTCTTAACGACACGATTTGAGTTAGGAAAAGCTTCAGATTATTCAGAACTTATCGCAAGTGGCGAAAAAATTAACGATCGTCGATCGCAAAAGCATACTAAATTTCACATGCCAATCGAATAGCAACGCCACCGTCGGTGCAATGCACAACTAATAGAGGCGCACATGTTGTCACTTGTCTTATGTTTTGTTTCGGAGCCCGGAGGTCAAGTTTCTATCCTACAGACTTTTCGCTATATCCAGCAGAAACCAGATTTTTCATTTTATTTATTTAAATTATGTACGATCACTGCCTCAAAGTTTAACGTGAAATACCACTAATTATTTATTAATTCAAGCTAGGTTATAGTCGTCCATTAGTGCAAGTTTATTTTCTACTTATCTTTCTTGACTATAAGAACATGAGCGATATTGACATTGGTTTCGCCCAAGAGAGCGAATCTTGGCAATTGGAGAGTAGGTTCTTTCCCTCTAAAGTGGGTGGCAAGCCATCATGGCTGGACCTAAAAAACATACCAGATTCCAAAAAACTTGCATGCGATCACTGTCAACAGCCTACTATTTTCTTGTGTCAAATATATGCACCAATTGAAGAAGATGAGAAAGCTTATCACAGAACTATTTATGTATTCATTTGCAAAAATCCAATCTGTTGCAAAGATAATTCAAATGGTAACTTGAAGGTTCTACGATCGCAGTTGGAGCAAGAGAATGAGTTTTATCCTCCAGAAGACCCTGTGGTGGAGAGCGATTGGCAACCAGATTTGTGTTAGTGAAAATCTCTTCTTTCTGAAAGATTATAATTTATTAATGACTTAAAGTTAACTCCACAACAGGTTTTCGACATGAATTTCTAATGATTAATTTGTTTTATAGGTGTAGAAAAATGGTCAAAAATTTGTTCCTTATGTGGCATTTCTGCCACTCAACAATGTTCACCACACTGTAAAAAAGTTTACTGCAGTCGGATTCATAAACTGTGGGATTGGAAAAGTGGACATAAAGCTGCTTGCATTGCTCAAAAAGAACAGAGCGTGGAACAAAGCCTTGATCAAAGCCTTGAGGATCGATTTTTATTTCCTCAATTTGAAATTGTTTTTGAAAAAGAACAATATTCTGAAAAAGATTGTTCTAAAGAGAGTGACGAAAAAGATACTGAAGCTGAAGAATTAAAAAAGTTTGAAGAACTTGTTAAGAGCGGAAAAGTTTCATTGCAGTCTGAAAAAGGTGTAGATGAAGATCTACTTAAATTGGCTTATTGTGAAGACGATGAAGTACTTATGAAATTTAAAGAAAGGACCCAGAATGAACCTAAACAAGTAGTCAGGTAAATTAATTAACTTTTTCCAAATAAGTTTAAATTAATCCATCAATACAATTATTCATATATTTTATATTTTTGTTTAAAAGGTATAACAGAGGCGGTCATCCATTGTTTGTTTCATCAAGCAATCAACCTTCTGAAATTCCAAATTGTGAACTTTGTAATAGTGAAAGACAATTTGAATTCCAGATAATGCCTTACTTATTAACTACTCTAAAAATAGATAGTGCTTTCAACTGTATACATTGGGGTACAATAGCAATTTACACATGTAAAAATTCATGTAAACCAAATGCAGATTATGTGTCAGAATATGCATGGAAACAAAGCTAAGTTGATGAGATTATGCGATACATACAATTCTTTAAGGTTCATATTAAAATTTTTACAATTCTTACTAATTGTTATCAAATTTGATATCTGGGTAGTGATTGTGAAGCATATCTAGTCAATCTTTCTTATATGCTTTGTTATATATTTAGAAAGATTAATAGAACCTTTTATGCACATGTTCTCAATTGTATTTGCAACTGATTGCGTACTTCAGAAAGATTTGTAATAATATTGACAAACCACTCTGGTGTGAAAATCAAACTTAGCATAAAATGAGAAAATCTTTGTAACAAATCTTCGACAGTGAAAATAGATGTGTATAAGAAAACAATAATGACAATACATTTTCTTTTGTGTTTCAAATTTAATAGCTCAACACAAGGTGAAATTCCCTTGATTTGTAAATCAACCAAAATAAAGTAAAGTAATGTAAGTACGACACATGAAGTCGCTTAGATTCAGGATCATTTCTGTAAATGACAGAGGCTTTTGCCATTTTTTACTATGTAAGCCAGCACCCATAGATACTTCTTTATTTACAAAGATAAAGTAATAACTTTTTTATTTATTTTTTTTACTTCATTGGATCACTTATTTCAAACTTTTTAAAGTTTCTATTTGAACATATTATGCTGCATTTTTATGACAGCAAACCAAATCAATTATTTTTATAATGAAAACATTAATTCATTCATATGTCTCTGTATCACGTATTCCATATCGCCTCAAGAAGAAATAGGATACGTCTAGTCGTTAACAGACTGTGACTGCAGGAAAATAAGCTGTCGAGAGGAGCGTCGTCGGCTCGACGTTTCTGCACATCTTAACGAATTAAGGCTTAAATTGCCTCGAGATTGGACCCTCCCAAACTCGTTGCGCGAGAGAAAATGAGCACAATTGTCGTCGAAAGATTTCTAAAAAAAAAAATAGCTGAAAGTTTAAAATTTTTATAAGCGTATAGTCAATCAAGTTTAAATTCGCTCGAAAAGTGGCTAAAAATTGCGATTTTCCGAGCCGCGCAATGAAAACACCCAAAACCTGCTCGATGCGTGTAATTGTACGCACGTTTTAATTTACGTCATACTTGCAAAAAAAAAAAAAAAGAACGTAGAAAATGTAATATTGCAAAAAGTATATGGTAGCGAGCGGCCGCGCTATATATCACACGCGAAGCTGCTTCGGCTAATTACTTCGTACACACACACACGCACGCACTTGCGCGCATAATTAGATAATGAAAAATAAGTCAGGCAATTGTTTCATGCTTATATATACAGGATCTAGCTTTCGCGACCCATAGCAAGATGCCTCGCCGAGACAAGCCTGCACGTGATGCGTGCGTAATATACGATAATAAAGTTATGGTACTGTACAACACAGCGAGGGCGCGTAGACCGATATTATCGTGTGCGAATTCGTACATAATGTGTACTCTTCAATTTGTGCTATAGTGGAAGCTTTCGATCAGCAATTATAGGTTTTTCGAATAAGAACGAAGTTTTAACTTGTACAAATATTGCAGATGATTTTATGGTTCCAAAAGATCTAAATAATTGAAAACCTTAGATTCAATTGTTTTTTTTTTTAGGTAATCTCAACTTCTGATATTGAAAGGCCGCGAGTATAAGGAATAATACTAATAATAGTGCTACGAATTAGGTAATTGTTTTCTTTATCAGTAAGAATAGAAAATAATTTATTTGAAGAATAAATGAAATGCAAATTATTGTAAGATTTTTAATAAAAAAATAATAGTTCAATAATTTCATCGTAAAAATCATAAAAATGTCGACAACAGCTTTTTTTCATTTAAAAATTTTTAAAAATTTGATATTCGTATTTTTAATTATATGTCGGAAGATTCTCATGACGAACGCGCGACTGTCGCTGTGACTTATATTTGACCTCTGAAGCTTTTGCGGCAGCGTAAATTTGTGAAAGAAATATTTTATATAATAAATAATACGCTTGTAATTTTTTTTTTTGGTTTTTTTATAAACAACGAATAACATTTCATTGATAAAAAAAGCGTGTACTGCCGTAATTACAGCGCCTAAGTACACAGGCGCGCGGATAAATGAAATTTTCAATTCTGCCGCTCGATCTCATCTCGTGTTCTCAGCGCCGACCGCTGCTGGTGGAGGCGCATGTCTACAAAATTCGTGTTGCGTTGCAGCCACGAACGAAGCCGACGAGCCTCTTCTTAAGTTAACTGTTCGTACAAAAACACGTGAAATAACCCATAAACGGTAAGTAACGCAATAACTTGTACTTTTTAACTTTATTTACGCTGAAAATTGTTGCGAATGCATGATTAAAGGCATCGTCGTGAATCAGATGTATTTTTATTTTTATTTTTTATATTGCATCGCGATTAAAAATCTAATGATGCACGGATGATTCGGGCAATACGCTCATGTAACCTTCATTAACGGGATGCCGAATTTAGGCTAGAATTATTTTATTTTCGAACACATTTTTCGATATGAGTATGCCGAATTTTTAAACAATATAATGATAGGTGGGTGTTTTCGCGTCGTTGTTTTTTACATATCCATATAGCTTTTTAAAAAATATTCCCTGTAAAGCTCAAAACACGTGTTTGAATATTTTTCTGTTTTAGTTAATTTTTTTTTTGTAAGGAGTAACTAATTTTTAGAGGAATATCTCTCAATAATCTTTCGAAATTGCGACAAAAAATAATCACTTCGGACCGGCTTCGAGAATCGCTTTAATTATCAACGATTGAATTATTAATTGTAATTTCTTTTTATCTCGCAGATGGCTGACGCCGCTCCAGCAGCACGAGGAGGATTCAGAGGAGGTTTCGGTGGTGACCGAGGTGGTCGCGGCGGACGTGGACGCGGTCGTGGTCGCGGTCGCGGTCGCGGACGCGGCAAGGACGAGGCCAAGGAGTGGGTCCCCGTCACCAAGCTCGGCCGTCTCGTACGCGACGGTAAGATCACCTCCCTCGAACAGATCTATCTGTTCTCTCTGCCCATCAAAGAGTTCGAAATCATCGACTTCTTCCTCGGAGCCCAGCTGAAGGATGAGGTACTCAAAATCATGCCCGTTCAAAAGCAGACCCGCGCTGGTCAGCGTACCCGCTTCAAGGTAAAGAAAATTATTCCACCTACGTGTTTCCCTTATTTCTTAAACAAATTGTTCTAATTCAATGATTCCTTTTTTTGCAGGCATTCGTTGCCATCGGTGACAGCAACGGACACATTGGCCTGGGTGTCAAGTGCTCCAAGGAAGTAGCCACCGCCATTCGCGGCGCCATCGTTTTGGCCAAGCTCGCCGTCGTCCCAGTGCGTCGCGGCTACTGGGGTAACAAAATTGGCAAGCCCCACACAGTACCCTGCAAAGTCACCGGCAAGTGCGGCTCCGTACATGTGCGACTCATCCCTGCGCCCAGAGGTACCGGCATCGTGTCCGCCCCCGTACCCAAGAAGCTCCTGCAGATGGCCGGTATCGAGGATTGCTACACGTCCGCCCGCGGATCCACCTGCACCCTGGGTAACTTCGCCAAGGCCACCTACGCCGCCATCGCCAAAACGTACTCCTACCTTACCCCCGATCTGTGGAAGGAGATGCCACTGTCGGCCACCCCCTATCAAGAATTCGCCGACCATTTGGCCAAGAATCACCGCGTTGCCGCCGTCAGGCCCGCAGCCGATAGTGTATAAATATTTTTTTCTTAATAAAATAAACTTTTATTAAATTTTATATGAATATCTTTCTTCGTTTCCCTACACCCATTAGTCAATTTTTTTTTACTTTGATCAATGCGATGACAGCAGTTGTCATGTATGGTTGCGATTTTCTAGTTACTTATTCTTTACATTCATACTGAATAATATTCGTTCGAGAAATATAATTATCAATTTTAGAAACCAAATGTACTTAGTTATATTTCTCATGTGAAATGCCCTGATACTATCAGTGACTTTATTTTTTGTATTGAAGTTGATGTTATTTTAAAATTTAGTGTTAAATTAATTAAATTAGTTTATTTGCAAACTTTCAAAATTACTTCTCACTTCCAAAAGCTTTTTGCTGATACAGAAATGAAAAAATTCAGAAGCTAAAATGAAAGTAATTGGATTACTAGTAAAAATTTTATCATAGAACTTTTCATATTGAATTTCAATACGTTAAAAGCTATGTAATTTTTTAAATATTTAGTTGGCTCAATATGAGGATTAAGAATCTGCACATAGTTTTATAACAATAATTTATAAAAACAGCAATAGCAAATATTTACATACAATGTACAAATTATGAACACTTGACTATTTAATGAGGTACAACAAATGATCCACCATTTTCTTCTAATTCAATATCGTCTTCTTCATCGTCATTACCTCCTACTGTGGTAGTATGTTTTAAGAATTCACCGCCTTCACTTTTACCATCATGTATCAAATCAACCATTGGGATTGGGTGCATTTTTCTGACTGCGAATTCAATTTTAGCACTCATAACTACTTCCAAACCCCCACTGATGAAATTAAGTACTCTACATTCCATTGGGCTTCCAATTCTGCCCAATCGACCACACCTATTTGTGAAAAATTAATGTTATTATGTTCGGATTTATAAATATAATAAAATAAATTAGTATTAACACGTTACCTATGAATGTATTCTGCAGTTATAAGAGGAAAGTCAAAGTTAATGATTTCTTTGGCATAAATTGTATCAAGACCTCTTGATCCTGCATCTGTGGTGGTTAAAATATTGACCTGACCATTTTGAAATTTCAAAAATTTTCCTTTTCTCACTTCTAATGGCATTTTTCCATGTAAATTAACGGAATCAACATTGAATTGTTTGAGAAATATTTTTGTGAAGTCACAAGTGGCAGTATTATTACAAAATATAATAATTGGGGTTTTATTTTTGATTTTAGATTTCAAATGTTTCAAGAGCATCATTGGCTTATCTGATTTTCCAACCCTTAAAAATTTTTGTGGAACATTTATCTGATGTTGGTTTCCAGTGACTACTCTAGTAAGAGTGTCCGTCTAGAAAAGTATTAAATTAAATAATTTACTTGTTGTTGAACACAATTATTAAACTATGAAATTATTCATTACAATAACTTACATTTACAATATTTTGAAGTAAATTAGGCAAGTCTTGAGGAACTGTGGCTGAATTCAGAGTTAGTTGAGCAGCTCTTGGAAATTTTTCTTCAAATAAGTTTTCATCGCCAGATTGAAACTAAACAAACATTTCCACTTATGAATACATGAATATGAACACATGAATAGATTTTGATGAGTATAAATAAAATTCTTACTTTAATTTTTTTCAATATGCTACATGTTTCATCAATGAAAGTAGAATCTAACAAAGTATCAGCTTCATCAACAACAACGTGTCTAACATTGTCCAATTTATAAATCCTGGTACCTACTAATCTACCTAATACTCCAGAAGTCGCAATAAGTAAATCAACTTCTCCTACATGGGGATTAGATATCCTCTGTTTTAAATGACCCCCTACTAGTGTGCCAATCTTTATATCGAGACCTTTGCATAATTGTTTTGCTACTTTCTAGAGAAACAAAAAAAATTTTGTACTTAATATAGCATGGGGTGTCTGATTTAATTTTATTGCAATTACTTACAGAAATTTGTTGAGTCAATTCTCTGCTCGGCGTAAGAATAAGTCCCAAAGGCTTATTAAAATTATTTTCATTATAAGGTTTCCAATCCAATAATTGTTGTATCAATGGAATCAAGTAGGCATACGTTTTGCCAGATCCTGTTTCAGCTGTCATTACCACGCTCTCTCCTCTAAGGATTTTTGGAATTCCTTTCTTTTGAATCAGTGTCGGATGTACCTTATTTTGTTCTTCAAGATTTTTCAGAATTGTTTGGTTCAATTCAAGATCACTAAAATTAAACTTTGTTTGTACGGTCTCTTCATTCTAAGTAAAAAGAAAAAATGTCATAAACTTTTGTGCAACTTGTCTAAAAATTATATCGTATAACTAATTATATTTATTTGCATAAATTACTTGATATGTCATTGGATAAATGGTGAAATGATCACCCCTAGAATCTCGATGATGCCATCCTCTGGTTACCAAAGGTATGGTCTCAAATTTCGGATACACATCTCCTTCGTAAAAGTTGAACTCTGGCCTTCTTGATTTTATTATCAATTTTCTTTTGGCTTTGGGTTTGTCGAGTGCTTCATTGTCATCCTGATCCGCTGGATCGATCTTTCTTTCGTGATCATAAATCTGCACGGATCTCTGTACAAGAATAAAAAGAACCATAATAAAGTGTCAAAGTTGCCATTTATCAAAACATTGCAAAAGTATGTGGTACTTACAGAGTGTATTGCCGATCTGCGAATGTTGACAATCGATTCGTCGGCCACTGTGAAACAAAGTTTGCACAGACGAGGAAACATCTTCGGCGTTCGAAACAACAACAACAACAGTAAACAACTTTTGCTCGTACTCTTTTGAAACAACGATAGGTTAACACCGGTGATTTCTCTTTGTAGCTAAAAAAAACTTCAGAGTATTCGGCGCATGGTGCAGATAGCAGACACTATACATGTGTGTTCAGACTGTTCAGAGTATGAAAATGCACGAGCGGCACGATCGCACCCGGTCACGTTACGTCACGCGACGAGCGTTACATACGCACGCACCTATATACATATATATACGAATCGCGTAGGCTCATTACACGTGCCTGCGTGCATATCTCCGGCGCGTCTCGCGGATTTTCCCGAGCGATCAGCACACACCCGTCGAAATTGCTAAATAATATACACGATAGGCTTATCTTTGATCCTTGGATCGCGAGACTCGACGGTGAACTCCGAAACTCCGAATAACGTGCGTTTGCTCAGAATGGAATAATGAATGGAGCGAACGTTTAATCGGCGAATGAAAATATCGATCGAAAAAATTGACGATTTAAAAAAAAGAATCTTAACATTTTTGAAAGAGCTTCACGGTAGCGAATGGAACTTTAAATACAACTTGTTGTGAATTATAAATGAAAAAGTTAAACAAAAGGGGTACGTTCGATAAAATTATGACAGTCATCTTATAGATTTGTTATTTAGGATCGGAGATACATGTAAAATGAGTGCAGTCAATTTTTTACTTTAGAACGTTTTAACTCTTTTTCAAAATTTATTTTTTAATCAATTTACAACCAGCAAAGTTGACGTGATTTGGAGAAAAATACATTTTAATATACCATATAGTACCAAGATTATTAGGATTAAAACAGTGAAAACAGACTTTAAAAATTAATTTTAAACGAATCAATTTATTTATACACTTATAAATATTCCAATGCAATAAAAAATTGGCACGAAAAGCTTAAACTTCCCTAGCGGGTAAAAACGAACATTTTCCCATGTTTACAAAACAATACCCAGTCGTTGCGGCTCGTTATTTTCAGTTGACATATATACGTATATGATCGAACGGACGATTGACATTCGTTCTTACGCTAAAATAGATATCCCATTCGAATTCTCAAACATCATTGACTCGAAACAGATCATGCTCTTTCGAGTGTCCTCGAGGTTTTCGTTACAATTCTTACGTAAAAAATATAAACATATAAATTTATAACTAATATAAAACACACGTTATTATCCTCGCTAAAAACTATTAACTCAGTAATTTTATACAATATAAAAATTAACTCTCTAACATACATATATTAAATAATATATACAGGCAAAGTTCAAACGTCAATTTAATCCAAGACTCGATAATATACTATTATCTATTATCCATATCCGTCAATGACAGCCGCAGCTCTTGACCACCATGTTCTTGTACTTCTTGAGTATGACGTTGCTCTCGTCGAGAAAGTAGAGCACGGATATGGGCGAGAGCTTGGTCGGGGCGCAGCAGGGCTTGGGCACCTTGCCCGGATTCACCAGGTGCACGAGGGTCTGCACGATGGCGTGATTCGTCGCGTTCATGTGCGCGTTGAGCGGAAAATTGCACTCGCCGCTGCAGTAGTAGGCGTCGTAGCCGTCCGGCGCGATGATCCAGTCCTGCCACTGGAGATCGCGAAAGCTCACGTACAGCGTCTGGATCTTGCAGGTGCGCGAGTTGTGTTGCTGCTGTTGCTGTTGCTGTTGCTGTTGCTGGAGTAAAGGATCGAGATAGGGGTTGACGCTGCGATACTCGCTGACGTCGTGGCCGCCGCCGAGTTTGCGTCGACCGCGGCGGGTCTCGCGCTTGCTCCGAGTCTTGCTGCTGCCCTCCAGCAGCGGCTTCTTGTTGTGTTGCTTGGACTTGGAGTGGGGCGAGCTCTTGAGGAAGGCCACGAGGAAAGGCTGCCGATCGTCGGTGCCCTTGACGCCCACCAGGCCGATCTCGTCGGGTCGCATCTCCCTGTGGCCGCTGCTACTGTTATCACTGCCGCTGCTGCTCAGCACCGACAGATAGACGCCCCGATTGCTCTCGGGCTCGCGCACCCAGCTGGCCAGGGCGGCGCTGCAGTTGAGAGCTATCCAGCCGTCGTGGCCGGCCGAGGCGTTCACCGAGTCGAGGTAGCGCAGCTCCTTGTCCGCGTTGGCCCCCTGGCCCGAGGATCCCAGCACCTGGTACAGGCTCAAACTGAAGCTACCGTCACCACTGCTGTGCTGGTGATGGTGGTGGTGGTGCTTGTTGCGCGCCAGTCCGGACCGGCGATAGATGCGCAGCTCGGCGCCGAGCAGACGCTCGCCCTCCGTGGGCAGCTCCGAGACGTCGAACCAGAGCCGCTTGTCGCGCTCGTGCCTCAGGCCGGGCACGTGATGGGTGCGCGCGGCGAAGGTGGCGATGGCGTCGCTCTGGTCGATGGCGCGCAGCTCCTGGCCGCTCAGATCGAACTCGCTCGTGGTCAAACGCGACGAGCCGCGCGCCAGCGAGTCCCGATACACGTCCAGGAGGAAGCGGGGCGCCGATCGGCGCACCTGTGGCCGGTGGTTTCCACCATTGGGAGTGTTGTGCAGCCGACGGGGCGGCCTCTCCGGCAGCCCGAGCAGACTCAGGATCTCGTGCTCGACCTCGCGCTTCTCGCTCTCCGAGACCGAGCGCTGGATCACCGTCTGGTCGTGGCCGTTGTCCACGTAGAGGCCGCTCGCCCGATGAGCCTCGACGAGATGATCCCGAGCCAGCAGCAGCAGCCACAGACCTAGCACTAGGGAAATTAAGCCGAGCCCACGCATTTTCGCACTCTTTGTGTGTGTATGTGTGTTTCAACGATTATTATTATTAATTATTTGTGCACTGCACTGCTACCCGTCGGACCGTTCGTCCGGCTCGGCGATGCTGGCCGCATCGGAGACCACTACGTTTTTTTATTTTTTTTGTTGTTTACCAGCCGCGCACGGCAGCAACAGCACAAACAGCCAACGAGATCGAGATGTGTCGAAATATCCCGTTTTCTCACTCTCACACACACGTATATATCGGAGCACGAACTAGTCGTCCGACTTTATTCTCTCTCGCGAATATGCTTTTTTTATGAATCTTTGTTACATAAAAAAACAAAAACGTTTTTTTAGCTGCTAAGGAGGAAGTACACGATCGGACGAGATCGCGTCGGGCAGCATCGCGTCGTCGTCCTCCTCGTCGTCGTCGTCGTCGTCGGCCGAGTCGGATCTCGAGCAAGCACTAACTAAAACATTCGCGTGTACAAGAGAGAGAGAGACCATACTCGATCTCGCGGAGTAGTATATATTGAGTCGGCTCGTTGTTGGGAGGCTGAGGCTCTCGGCAAATCAGCTTTTCTCTTTCTCGCTGCCGAGATGGCGAATGGAATGTCATAGGCGCCGTCTCTCTCCCACTATGGCGCCCCTTCTCTCTCTCTCTCGCTTTTGCTCTCGACTTCTTTATAAAATATATATATATATGTTATATCCGAGCCTCTTGGCCACTCACCGCGAGAGCAGCAAAAGCTTATACTATACGAGACTCGCGAGCAAGATCTTAAGGACGTTTGGACGAGAGCTCCAAGATAGATCGAGAGAGAGAGAGAGGAAAAGAACGAGAAAAGCCAGCTGCTGCTGCAGCGACGCAACTCGCGAATCTCCGCGGACGAGACTGCATCGATCGCTGTGCTTCGATTGAAAATTATATCGAAGCTCACCTGTCCGCATACACGAGTGCGATTATGTATTACGCTCGGTGTATAATAGCCGCGCGATCGGATTCGCACTGTTTACATCGCTTCGTATTTATAACGCTGCAGTTCGAGCCGATTTTTCGGCCGGATTTTTGAAAAGTATTTTCAAACTATCGATTCACGTATATAAATTTCCTCGAGACCATAACTCGTCGTGAGAGGAAAGAGAGAGAAATCGATCTTTTTCTTCCGTCCGTATACAAGGTATAGTACACCAACGAATTTCGTGAATGACGTCGCTCGCGATGATTGAATATCCGCATTCGCTGCGTATATGTATATTAAGTCAGTCATGTTAGCCGCGACTCCGAATCGACTCCTTTTTTTTTTTGACTCGCCTTAATGTAGTCGCAAAAGTCGTACATTAATACACACGCTTACCAAATGGACTCTCGTTGTTGTTTCTCTTTTTCCTTTTAGCGCGGCGCGCGCGCGGACGAGGGAAGCCGAGAGGAAGGGGGGCCGCGCCGCATTATAATATTTAATGTATTAATATACGACGACGATGAGTTTAGAAAAAGACGCGCATTATAATAACGAGTATAAAACATATTTGCTTGCACGCGGCTCTCGAGAGCTGCTCCTGCTGCTGCTGCTGCTGCGTGAGTCATTCGTTTTTTTTTTCGGCTACTTATGCGGTCCCCTTTGTACGGGGCCGCATAATATATGGCTTGATATATTCTTGTAAAGTCGTGAGTGTTTTAAAAGCGCACAAAAAAGCAGCCGCTTCCGTCCTGCGCGCGAGAGAGAGCATCCTCGTTACAGAAAAATTTTCCGCAAATTCCGTCGCGCGCCGTATTATAATACGTGAGGTAATGCGATGTAACGAGCTGCCGCTGCTGCTGCTGCGACGACGAGCGAATTACTTCGTTCAACGAGAGACTCAAAAAATCGCCTCGTAATAAAACAAACAATTAGTCCTCGTGTTTGGTCTAAAATTGTAATTACTCTGGCAAATATTAAGGATCTATTAAAAGCGGATTACATTAATAGACTTTTGACGTTTTCAAGGAACAATCGATGTTTAATTTCATCGCTACCGGGAATAATATATAGGCAGATCTATAAATATAACGCGTCAGCGAGAGATCGTCTCGTCTAAGTTATAACTCGAGAGAGCTGCCGATGCTGCTTCTGCTGCTGTTCTCGCTCCGATGGGCGTATAATATCCATGTTATTGAAAATCGCCTCGTATCAATAACATCGCTCGCTCGCTCGCGCGGACAGATGCCAATTAGATAATCATCGGTGTTATACTTGCGCCCCCCGAAAATTCCGAACGTCGTATTCCCGCTGTATTACAGCCGTGCGCGCGCGCGCCTAATTTTGCCTCGAGAAAATTCGATGAAATATCGCGATGTACAGGTTTATATAAGCCACAGCGAGGCGCGAATCGACGTCAGTAAAATTACGATCATGGGCTCGGTAAGTTGTATCCTCGCTCCCTCGCTCGAGTCTCGACCGAAATTTCCCCCTCGAATTGCAAATTTTTAATCGGTGCGCGCGTACGCGCCAACTTTGCGTGTGTGTTTTTTACAGGTCTAATCGACGACTCAGTCAAATCACGGCGATGCGGGAGTATGGATTTTAGCAGGGTGCACGATCGTAAGTTGTTGTTATTTTTTTCTTCTTTGCTTTTTGCTTCATTTCTCGAGTTCGAGTTCGATTTCGTTCGTAGCTGGAAAATCTGTAGCGTATTCTCGTTTGATTTCAGTTCAACGCACATGATAGTAACTGCCATCAAACATGCTGTTGTCATTATGTAATTTGACCAGGTCGGTCGATTGGGGTGAGTGTCTTAAAGCTCGACAATTCGACTTTTTGATTCTGTACGATTAATAATATCTCTCTCTTTTTCGTTTGTTTGTATTGTTGCAGCAACTAATGGGAACAATTTTACTGAACACTTCAAATCTTTTCTTTAACTATAAAATGTAAGTTTTCAACTACGAAGCCGATTATCTTTACAATTTAATAATATCCTACTCTTCGTACTAATCAAAACTTTGAATTATTTTTTGGTTCGCAGGTACATCTTTCTATTATTCATTTGTACAGAAAAATGTAAATTCATTCGCAGCCAATAACTGCGATGCCTGTAAGTTTTAGTTTTAAGTGATATTTTGTAAATTTAGATTCTAGTTTGTAAAAAATTGCATGCAGCGTCACAGCTGTATTCTTGTTAAAATTTGACGTTCAGATTTCGTAAAATCAAGTCGCATTAGTTGATATCTTTATTTCGGTACATTTTGAAATGTCGGTAAAACGCCAGAATAACTGTTCAAAGATTTTTCACAAATTTAATCAGCTGAAATTTTGATTAATTAATTCCACAGTTGTTACTGGAGTAATGTAAATCAACTTTTAACATCTTTACTTGATAGATTAAAATGTACGAATGATTAGATCTGCAAGATCTTAATATTAGTCATTTAAGATTATATTTGTACATTATTCTCGCAACAAACTTTAGTAACACTTGCTCACAAACTTCTAACTGTAACATTTCTTATATTTACTATTAAATAAAGTTTAATTCTTATCCTAACTCTCGCATTCTGATTATTCATCAACCCATCACATTATATAGCTACTTCGAGGAGACACTATCAAATTCGCGGTAACGTTAAATTAACTTTTGAAAGAGATTAAATTATTTCATGATAATCTATATTGTTTACGGGACATTTACAGAAAATAACAAATGATTATTAATACAATTTTCTTTATTTGTGATCAACGTTGTATAAAATGTACAAAAAGCACGCACTTGTGAACAATTAACGCCGTCAATAATATCGATATTTAGATATCTTATTTTATTTTGGTATAGTATTTTATATTCATTTAAATAACTAATATAATCTGATCAGGTTCAAATATCTGAATTTTTCTACTGTATAACTTATGCGATAAAGTAAACGATAAACTTGTATCTATGATGCAGAAATTATTAACAAAGATTTTTCAAATGTTAATTGTCTCATTCTAATCAATTTTTTAACAATAATCACAAAATACAACCACGTAAAGTAGGTAAGTGATTAAATCATAATTATTTCACTAAGAAAAAGCACATCTTCTATAAACAATTTTTAAATACTTTACATTCACGAGAATTTTTTTCGTCTACATTAAACTTGAAAACTTTTCCCTCTGTGAAGGAAAAATTTAAATAAAATATACGCAATCCATGTGATTAATTAAATTCAATATATATATTTTAACATATGCATAAATAAGTAATTATCAATAACTGAAAATGATAAATATTCATACTTATAATTTAAAAGTAATAATCTATGCAATATACTATCATTACATTCTATAAGTACGAGTTGTTTTTTGGAATGTTCTTATTGTCATCTTCATCGATTTTTAAACAATCTTCAACTCGTACTTTGCGTCTACAACAAGTTGTAAACGCATCTATAAAAATTGGACGGACGGACCTGTTTTTGGGAATTGGAAAAGTACAAAGGCAGCAAGTAGAGTTTATATTACTAATGTTACTTTTTGAAGCACAGAAAAGATACAGACTGCAGAAGTCCCCAAATAACTTCGCAGATCTTGAATCAACACGAGTCTTATGCGCACGTCACGCTTTCATTAAGAAAATTACCTTGTGTTTTTGTTATAAATATAGAAATCGTTAATAGAGTGATTTTTATCTAAAGTCAAAAAGATACCTTTTACCTAGCATAGTATAAAATACTACAGTCTACGATGCAAGCACTTTTCATATCACATTGAGCGATTATATAACGATACTGAAAGTTCTGGCAGTGATTTTGTGCAATTCGAATAGTATTATTTACATCCGGAATAAAAAATAAAAAAAAAGATATTTTTCATGTTGTATATCAAAATTTATATTATACATTTATCGTAAATAATTATTTTACTATAGTACATTTTTATAAGAAATCGTTCTTAATTTACATTAGATAATATTGACAAATAAATCTTATTTTTTATTTTAGCACTATTTGTATAGAAAAAATTAAAGTAATTTTAAAGCTGCAAGACAGATCCATCCAACCAGTTAAATTGTGTACATCAAGTTCGGACAAATAATGTATTTGATACAACAAAATATATATGATTGAATTGTAAAAAGTCGTTTTGAATCAGTTAGAAAATAAAACCATTTAAAACTATGGACAAAATAATCAAAAAAATATTGCAAAGGCTGAGATGGATCGTTGTCTCTAATTAATATCGCATTTTTGTTCGAGAAGCACACTTACAAAATATACATTATATATCCGTGCAATCCTTGGTGTGCTCTCTAAAATACTACCAGAGATGTCGAATTGTCTTTATAAAAAAAAATGTATACTGCTAGGAGATCATGGTAACAAAAGGTTATCCTTTTGTTATATTTTCAATGTGTTAATTAATAAATTCTACATTACAATAGAAAAAATTGATATACTTGAATCAGTAAACTGATTCTTCAATTGTCAAAAAATTTTTGTAATTATATCTACAAAACTAAATTAGAAAATAGAGCTCTAATAAATTATTATCGCATAATTTATTAAGAACTACATTAATAAGGTAAGATACTAAAGTAATATGATACACATGATAATTGATCTAAATTATAACTAACTCGCTTGTGTATGTTTACATATATATTTATAAATTATAAATATATTTTTTATACCAATTGTCTGGCTTATCGAACTAAATGTTGGATGTGGTTTGTGTTTCCTAGTTGTAATGTTTTACATAGAAAATAAAGGCAAATCACATAGCGGTCTCGAGAGGCTGGCTCTTACTTCTGGCAGCCGCTGATAAGTGTGTGAGTTCGGTTGGTTCGTTTGGTGAATAAGCGTCGAAGTTCGTCTCGAGAATGGCCTCACTCTTAGACCGGAAGGGTCTGTCCTCGTCAAGATTGGTTTCAAGTAGAGACTCGCTACGCGGCCTATCTTCGTAATAGTACTCGTTCTGATAGCCAAGATGGTGATGTCCATTTTGATGGTGGTGGTTGCTGTGGTGGTGGTGTTGTTGGTGATTGTGCGTGTTATGGTGATTGTGAGGATGCGGCAACGTAGCACTGTTACTGTAGTACTCAGGAACGGGCTCGGACGCGGGGGTAAGTGGTGATCGATCGTACGTGTTGGTGTTCACCGCGCTTACACTGTCATATTCCAGCGAAGCACTTGTTGTATGCAAATCTCGCTTGAGATCGTTGATGGAATCGGTCGTTCCAAAACTTGAGTTAAGAGGAAGCGTCGATACGTGGTGCAAGTAACCCGAAGAAATATCCACATTTTCGCTATTCAACGATGAAATTTCCTGTGAAAATAACGATAAATAAATTATTTTTCCATCAAGCGCCAATTGAGCTATTGTTCTCAACATTTTATAGGACAAAAAAGAACTTTGCATCCGCAACGAAATGCTAGGAAATCATTTCGTTTTGGGTGTACAGTGAAAAAACTGTTGCAGTATTTTTTTAATGAAGACTTGAACAAATTTAGCGAAAGATGTAATTATTGCATAGAAGTTTTTTAATGACATGAGTAAATTAAGATTTTGAATGAATGAAATTATTTTTTTAAGAAAAATTTGTTTGATTTTTTCAATAATTCGAAATTAAGATAACTTTGATTCAACGATAATAAATATCTCATAAAATTGCCAAGAATATGAGTCTCTTATAATAAAAATTGTTGATAAAATTTTATAATATTCAGTTGTAGCAAATAAAAATTATTCTACTCGAAGTCATGATAAAGGAAAGCGATCATGCTATCATTAAAAACAACAAAACGCTAATTAATTAAAAACATAGTCATATATCAGAAATAAGTTTAAATTTTTTAAATAAAGCTAAGATAAGGCATGAAAGCGTACATACATTGCAACATTGACGAGCACGAAAGCAACTTAGAGATTTTTTGTGAAGTATCTAGTTATATTATAGGGTTTACAAGTTCAATCTACTATTTTACAAAAAATCTCTAATATTATACACGCTTTATAATATAAACACAATGCTTATTTCATGTTTTTGTGCTCTAACCTGCATAGGTGGTACCACGACCACGCGTCTTTCCAGCTTAGCATGTTGCTTTTGATATTAATAAAATAATTAGTCAAGAATACAAAATACATTTCACATAAATTGTCTTTCTCATATTTCTCATTTGGGTGATTTTATTTCAATTAGTAATTAAAATTGATGCAATCATATTAATTAAAAAATTAAATAAACTCACGGCTATGGGTTTTCTTCTTTGATATGCTAGCTCTGAAAATCCTGACGTTGAGCCTACGGAACGCAATGAATGCAATGATTGTCGAATGGAGTTGCGCCTTTCGAGTCGTTCGACTCCTCGCTTTTTCGACTTGGTAAACCAAAAGATGCAAGCCACACCGACTAACAGTATGAGAAGGAGTATTGCACATATTGCCCCGACCACGACGATATCCTTTTTCCAGGACAGTGGATCGATTGAAATGCGTGGATCAATTTCGCAAATAAATGGATTGGTCTCTTCGCATACGTCAATTCTGATACTTTTGAATATAAATATTGTACACTCGTTGACTCTATCAATATCTTGAACCCAAACGCGCTCTGAATATTCGAATGGATGTTGTTGCTTTTGTAGGAAGCGCCATAACTCGTGATAATCACTCGAAACATAAGGCATTGAAGCATTCGCCGACTGTAAGAAATAATAATGTCATAAATGAATAAGTAGGCTATTGTGAAATTCTTATTGAACGTCAAATGTATACGTACCATACAGAAATCTCTTGCGGCGAAAAAAGTCATGGGTGCTCCGATGTAAATGTAACAGGTGTCACCGACGAGATCCCAGGCAGGTGGGCACTTGCCGTTTAGTACCGATCTGTTGTTCATTTGGAAAGGTTGGTATTCGACCTGCAGCAGCTCAGGCGAATCCCCTCGGTCCCTAATACGGCCGCCCACTGCGAGTGTCTCGTTGTAGCCCCAGTAATTGTGGCGAGCGTCGACGCTCGAGCGCCACATGTCGAATTGACTGCAATTGAATTATCAAATTTAGAATGAATAATTTTATGATGATGAAATGCAATTACGACACAAAAGACGAAGCTCAATCGATGAAAACATTGAAAGCAATTTATCTATATTTTTAATATAAATATTTGTTCCTTGAATAACATTTAACGTTTTGATATTTACGATGATTAGTTATTCAAAAAGTGCTTTTTTGTAATTGCTTTGCAATCTGAGAACTGCCGCTTTATTTATTGGCTGTGGGTTATTGACGAACAATTTCTTAATTTTACAAATAAAATTTTTTGATTGTCTGTGATACTTCAAAGATGTATTAACACAAGTTGACAATTTTACGTAAATAACGTGTTTGAACGAAAGCACCATTGATATAGTGAATAATTATAATTTGGGAAATAAAATTGTGACGAATATTTTGATGAGTGTGCTGATATTAAAAATGAATGGCCAAATCCCCAATGATGTAAAAATGAGCATTGAAGTACTGATAATTTTATCATGTGGTGAAAATCAGCACCAAATTTTTTCTAAGCGTCACAAGTATATACAACAAGAAGCGCGACGCTAATTTTGCCGTTTACTTACTTGGCATACCAGTCTGCTTCGACCACGCTGTTAGTTTTTTTTACGAGATCGAGAAAACATAAATGGAAAAAAATATAACTTAATAAATAAGAAAAAATGTATCTAAAGATAATAAAATAAATGAAAAAAACTCAAAAACAAACACCGAGCTAAACTCTATGAATTTGATCAATTAGGATGAAATTTAACTTAAATATCTCTTCAATATATCATGCACGATTCGATGTGAAAACATATACTCACAGAGATCTGTTGATGGTCAACATTTCGTAATCATTATCAGGGTTGAAAAATATGTTGTCTACGTATTGCTGGCCTGGCGTTCCAGCAACGATGGTACTTCTACCATCTCGATCCAGAGCGTAATTACTGCAATACAAAATTATTCAGTTAATGATTTCATTATTATTGAAATAAGGTATATATACGCTAACAAGAAAAGTATTTATTTTTACGTACTTATAGAATCCATTATGTGATGTACTTTGATATATGGGTAATCTCACTCGTTCAAACCCAGAAATTTCGAGTAAATGCTTTCCTATATTGCCTTGAAGATGATTTAAAGTCATGTTACTGACAACTTGCTTGAGAACTACATTATTCTCATAACTAGCGTTATTTTTGGTAAAGTAATTTCGGAAAATGGTTACTTCTTGATACGGGCTACTCTGTCGACCTTCAACGTATCTGATGAAAAAATTATTAGTATTAATTAATATTAATTTTGAAAATAATTGAGTGAACTTCAATACTCACAATGCTGGTTTGTTATAATTATCCGAGAAAAGATTGTTATGAATCCAACCTTTCATGGAAGTTGCAGAGCCCCTTGAATCTGATCTTATACTCAAACCACCTTGATTATTCATCACAAGATTATTCTGTAAAAAACACAAAAGGATTATTGCAGCTTCTTGTAATTTGAAGTCGATATTGAAAACTGTTCAAAAACTTACCCTAAAGTAAACCGACTGAGTATTTTGTACATCTAACGAGACTGCGGCTGTACACGTACTGAAATTTCCGTACAATTTTTCGCAGTTATTAACGATTTCGTTTCGCTCCAGTGTTATCACAGCATTGACTTCTCCTGCATTGGAATATTTAATAGCACCCTCCTCGCACTCCTCGAATCTTGAGTAGGAAATATTGTGTCGAACATCTCGATCTATTGGAAAATTAATCATTTGTTTATAGATACGAATGGTTGAAAATTCATTTAAACAATTATTTTACTAGTACTCACTAAATCCTATTGCCGAAATCGGCAGCGTGACAACTTCAGCGATGAAACCATGAACGCTGCTGGCTCCGCTAGCGAAAAATTTCACGCTCAAGCTCGGGCCCTGAGTGCGGAATAATTTCTTTTCCATTTTACTGTTGACGTAAAGCTCTTCGATTTTATTGACCGTGACATTATAAATATCTCCATCATAAAGAGTTAAGCTATCAGGTCGGCCCGGTTTCCCAGTTGAGTTGTATAAATTAAATTGTAAGAACCTGAAAATAAAGAATTTTTTCTTGAAATTCAAAACCAAGTATAAAGAAGAAATTACGAAGAAAGTTATTTACCTAAATCCAAAAGGTTTAGCTCGGTGACTACTGCGGAATATTTTTACGCAATTAACTGGATTATTGTCGTATTTGTAGTACAGAAGTACGCGTTCTTCGATAGTAACTTCTTTGGTAGTATCGCAAATGTCCAGAAGACTGAACAGATGATAGGGTACGTTTAATTGTTTCAATGGTGCAAAGGAACTTTCGTCTGCTTCTCGACCTTCTCCGGTTAGCGATAGAATGTTGATACCGTTTCCAAGCACATCCTTAACTCGATTGGAGAGCAGCTCGACCTTGCAACATTGAATGAATAATAGAACGTTTATTCAATTGCAAACATAAATGTGTGTTAAGAGTCAATTAAGCAATCGTTGAGTCAATAAACGATTCGCTCTACATTGTTGTGCGAGAATTTGATTTGACCAAAGATGCAAATCAATTCACTTCGCTTCGAATGTACAAATCGAATTAATATCCTCAAGATATCCATAGAGATTTGACAAATCGAGTAACTCAATGTAATCGCGATTATATGACATTAACACTTACCGTATGAGGCGGTGAAATAAAATTGATGCCGTGATGTGCGCTCTGATTAATACTGACTCGTTGAACTGCGGGCGATTTCATAATCGATTGGACGGCGGGCGACCGCTCGTTGTGCAGTATGCCGGCTCCGGTAATGTTGACATACTTAAGGGTCGACTCGACCCGGCGAAGCGTCTCGTGCGTCTCGTGATCGTGGATGCGGTACTCGTAGAGGTAATGCTCGAACTCGCTGTTGGCGATTCTCACGCCGCCCCAGTAGCTGAGGGATGGCTCGAGGTTTCGCTGGCCGCAGTGCAAAAATACAAACTCGCCGTCCCAGGGGCACTCGTGGCGATGACCGAACAATTGGCCGTTCAAGCGTATTTGGCAGCTTTCCAGGCTCTCCTCTTTGCCGGAGCATTGCAGGGGCTCCGGCCACGACCATATTCTCGACAGTGAACCGGGGTGCAGCTCGTAGCGCCTGTCGCGCGATACGTACACGTTTAAAGGCTCGTAGCCGAGTTGACGGCATGCGACTTGTGCGTTGCGTTCGGTGAACCTTGAATCACATATGGGTACCCATTGCAGGGTTGTACGGTTAAAATACTCCAAGAATCCTGCAATTAAAAAAATGAAAAATTTTACTTAAGTTTATTGGCAAGTTGAAAAATTGAAATACCATTAAATTTTTAAGTAGTACCTTCATTTGTAGAACTTGTACAATTTTCCTCCTTGCAAAGTCTTATAGTGTTGAGTTCAACGTCCCTCTTTTTATGTGTGGGAACTTCATTCGTAGAACTAATCGGTCTCATAACGATCTCGTGGCCCGGAGCACCAGCAGCCTTTAATGTTCCTAAGACTAAAATACCGACGTTCGGAGCGAACTCCATCACAACGTCAGGGTAGATGTGCAAGGTAGCGTCGGGCATAACTGTGATGTCTGAATGTATGACATAAGGTTCCGGTATCGGATAAAGGGATAAATTGTCGACGATGCGACCACCAAGATTGTTTAAATCAATTTCGGAAACTGGCTCCCACGAGGCTGATATCGATGAATCGAGTGTGTCGGTAATCAAGTAGGGCCGGAAATTTGCCACTGCGTGATCGTTCCAGTCGTCGAAGTCGAAGATCCTTCGCTGAATTTCCCGATCGTCAGCACTGCCCCACCAATTTTCGGTGACGTCGACCTTGTTATTAATTTTAGCGGTCTTAATGCCAGCAAGGAGCTCGTAATCCAGAGAATTATCGCCAAAGATATTCCTGTTTACTCGGACCTTTTGAATGCCGTGAAAACCGACAACATAGGTCGGTGTGTCGAACATTTGATGGAAGGCGTCACGAGATATCGTCAAGCTCTTGCTGTTCTGCTTGATCTCGTTGTACATGAATCTCGCATCGATTTCGCCTAAAATTTCTGATTGACTGTCGGCCTTGAATTCGACCATGTATATTCCAGTATTTTTCTCGATGCGATTGGCTTCGATTTTCATGCGTTTCTCCATGCCGCGAACTGATATCAGCCCCGTTTTGCAACGGTTGCCGACAAAGCGATTGCGCGACATGTTGAAGTTTGCAAAATGACCGTCTACGACAAAACCGAATTGCTCGTTTGTTTGCCAAGTATTGTTATCCATGTAAATGGAATGGGTGAAGTTCTCGTTGTATTGCCAAACGTAGGGTAAGGCAATTTCAAAGCCACCGGCCTTGTTTCCTTCAATTGTGCTATCCTTGATTATCCAGTGAAACAGATTGTTCGATTGACGCATGTCTCTGCTGAACTGAATTATTCCTCGGCCATTATCCGTCACAAGACTGCAAATAGTAAAAAGTTAATTGATATTATCAATCAGTCGTTGAAATAAAATCAAATTCAAATGAATAAAAACGTTTTTACACCAACCTGTTGTTCACGTGGAAAGATATTTCTGAAATGTTTGAATGAAACACGTTCCAATGAGGAGAATGAACATGAATTGCTTCTTCAACGTTGTGAGATATTTCGCAATTAATCAATTGTATGGACTCGTTGGCTTTGCGAAGGTAGTGGTCGCCGCGCTCGTCGAGGTAGCGATTGTAGTACGACGCGAGGACTCCCAGTCGATTGCCGCGTATCTTCGTCCCTGTAATTCGTAGGGTTGGAATCGGTCCCCGCACAATGCGATTTTTCACATCCTGAACGGGAGCCGGGAGCGCAGTCAGCACGATGACGGTTCCGCCCAAGGCGTTGTCGCCGCTGTCGTAGTTCAAGACGACGGTGTACGAGCTCGACGCAACCGGAAAGACTGTGAGATCCCTTTTGACGTTCCATATGTTGCCGCGATGCCTGGTATTTTGCGAATCGTGTATGATGATCTGTTCGGTGCTTCTGTTCTGTATGGGATTCAGCAGTTGAATGCCAACAACGAATCCTGGAGTACACTGTAAAATAATCATAAAACACGATGTCAAGTAAAGCTGTCGATAATCGACGATGAAAATTGATAAAACTCACGTTAATATTATAAATACGGCTGATCGGAGCACCGGTGACTTTAGCGGTAACCAGATACTTTGTTTCGCCCATTGATAATTCAATATTCGAATTGCGGTCCGGTACGACGATTGGATCGTAGCCGGAGTCGAGCGATGTGTCGGGTGAGCTTGTGAACCATCCGGCAAATTCTCTCTGCTGATACGCAGAGAGCGCCGGATTGTGCCTGACGCCGGCTAGCTTATTGTTTTCTAAGCGCGAGCTCGCGATACGAAGACCCAGCTGCTTAAAACTCACACCACTGCCGCCGTTGTTCGAGAAGTCGCTGTTGCGCACCATGTTGACGGCGTCGGCCGAATAGATGTCCGAGTACAGCACGCCTAGGCCGTCCTGCAAGTTGCTCATGACCTTGACGCCCTCGAGAGAGTGTCGTGCAAAATCAATCTGCAGAGCTGCGAAAGAAAATTTCTCGTTAGTAATGATAGTTACATAATTATAAATGCAATCAAACTCGACAAACCTGGCTTGAAGCTGTTCGTGGCGTAATCCAAAAGACCAGCTCGCTCGATGGTGATATATTGTAGGTCGCTTCTCAACGCCAATGGACCCAATCTTAGGCCGGCCCAGGCGACGTCCGTACAACGTACGCCGACGTCGTTCTCGTGCGTACAGGAATTCTCGAACTCGTCGGCAGTTTCAGCTTTGCAGCGCGAAATATCCACGTCGTCCTCGGTACACTGTACGTTACTGAGGACTATGTCTTCGTTAGTTCCAGCGCGTGGTATATCCGAACGCTCCATATACCAATTATCCGGGTCGAGTGTTAAACCCAATTGATGGCAGACCAGTGCTGCGTCTCTCATGGTCCATCCGTAATTACAGACCGTGCCCCATTTCTCTCCAACTCGCAGCTGTAAATGATTCGATGAGTTAATAATTTATTGCGGTTGAAGAATTATCTTTTTACAAAGAGAAAAAGAAAATTTGCTATTTACCTGTAAACGACCTTCTTTGATCGTTTTTCCTCCTAATAATCTTACGGGCACTTGGCTGTCGAGTTGCATTGGCATATCGAGCGTGTCGGACATCGTGTCTCCCATGGTATCGTTGTCCATCGGAGGCACTACGATTTCTTCTTTTAAAGTCATGAGAATATTACTAGGTCCAGTGCCATGTGCGTCTAATTTACCCGCCACCATAATGCCGACAGCCGGTCTGAAACGCAATGTTACTCCCGGCTGTAGTATCAGTTTACCGCCCGGCCTGACATTTATATCTCTTTTAACGACATATTCGCCGGCCTGAAGAATCTCGGTGCCGTCGACCTCGCCGCCCACGACATTGCTGTCGGCGGCCAAAAAACGCGGGACGAACGTGGGATTCGGATTGATCGTGTTCGTCGCGGGATTACTGTTGTGCAGCAAGTACGGTATGTACTCGATTTTCGCTAAATTGTATCTGTCTTTCCTGTGGAAGAGCCTCTCGAATATCTCCGGCTGATCTATCGAGCCCAACCAATTGTACGTGCAGTTGATGATCTTGCTCTGGTCCTCCAACTGCGAGCCAATCTCGTACTTGGATTCTGGATTCTGCAGGATGTTACGGAATACGTTCACGTTGCTCGAGGAGACGACGAGCGCTGCCGATACCCTCGATCGTGGTATGAGTCGCGAGCCCTGGATATGACCGTAATCGAAGGGCTCGCGTACCTTGTTCTCCTTGAGGAAGTTTCGTGTGAATAGTAGATGTTGCACATCGCTGTAAGGCGACAAGCCTATGCTCGCGACGAAGTAGCCAGTGTTCCCGTAAAATTCGTTGTGCTGGATGAGCAACTCTACTGGCAGCAGGTCGAATTCCTCGAGCAGCGGATTGCGCACCAGAAGACCGCCGTACGAGTGTTGTTGGAAGTGATTGTACTCGATCACCCCGTGCATGTTGAGGGCGGGGCTGAGCTTCACGCCCAGCTTGGAGTTCTGCACGAAACGATTGTGGCCGACTTGAAGCTTGAGAATGCCGTTGTTGTGGCGCCAGCTCGACTCGACTTGGACCGCCGTCTCGATGCTGCTGTTGAAGCTGTTCCCGGTGATGTTTACGTACGAATTTCCCGTTGAATTACCGACCTGTTTGTGAAACACGAGCACGCGCGGTTATGAAACGCAATCGAGTACGTAGCAGACAGAAAAAAAAGTCAACACTCACCAGTACGCCGATGTCGCGATTTCGAAAGATCTCCGAGTACTCGACGACGGTCGTCTGATTGAACGAGACGTAATCGGTGGAGGCGCTGTCGTTTAACCAAAGCGCAAACCCGTAGCCCTGATTGGACGATATGCTGGAGCGCGACACGTTGCGGCTGCCGCCCGTCACGGTGATGTTGATGCCGTCGCCACGGTTAAAAGCGATCCGGCTGCCAGTGACGTTGACGTC
Organism: Trichogramma pretiosum; assembly: GCF_000599845.2. Taxonomy (NCBI): domain Eukaryota; kingdom Metazoa; phylum Arthropoda; class Insecta; order Hymenoptera; family Trichogrammatidae; genus Trichogramma; species Trichogramma pretiosum. Next base: position 90,916 of record NW_019640808.1, read on the forward strand.
GGGGACGCCTCCGAGCACGTGGACACCGGCCACGTGGCGATTGTTCGACACCGAGGTGTCATCGATGTGAAGGGACGAGCGCAACTTCTCCACGGCTATGCCGCGTCCGTTGTTGTCGGCTATCGTGCTGCCGGTAACGTTTAAATCGTAGGCTTTTTCTGCAAATTTTGAAAATTCACAGTGTTAAAAAACAAAGACAATCGTTGCGTTATATAAATTTATAAGTCGAAAACACTCACTGTATCCAGAAGTTAATCTGAGAAACGCAATCATTGAAGTTCTTGGTTCGGCGAAGAATTTGATGTACAAATTGTGACTGGACGTGGTGACACTCTGCGGTAGGGTTCCGTTGCGCACGCTCACGCTCGCCAGGAGCTTCTCGCCGGTGCTGATGCCGTCGTAGACCTCGATGACGGCGCTGTCGTTGCGGTCCGTCTTCATCTGGAGAAAGTGCACGGTGAGGACGTGGCCCGGCCTCGTGTAGATGTGCTGCGGGCACTTCTTCTGATTGGGCGCGTACTTGCTCTGGCCGAGCGATATGGTCACGGGGAAGGTCTGGCTGGCCGTCGTTGGGAAGGTGCACAGGTCGTAGACGTCGGCGCGGTCGGCCTTGTCGTCGGGCCGCTCGTCGTGGTGCACGTACTTGATGCCGTCCGCCTCGTTGTCGACGATCAGGCAGTTGTCGACGTGCGCCATGCCCGTCGAGCTGTTCACGTAGATGCCGTAGCCCCGATTGCTCTGTATCGTGCAGTTGGAGACGACGACGGGCGCCTCGGGCCGGCTGACGTTGAGGCCCGTGTACGCCGAGCCGACGATGCTGATGGACTCCATGCGGGGCGGCACGCCCTCGACGTGCAGCGCCGCCGTGAGATTGAACTCGCGACCGGTGCCGGCGTAGCGGATCTCCACGTGGCGCAGGATGGACTTGGAGCGTCGCACGTACAGGGTGTTCTCCTGGATGAGCGGGCGCTCGTACAGGGCGCCCTCGAAGCGCAGACCGCGCCAGTGCTTGGTCGCGCCGGCGGCGCCGTCGTGGAAGGGCGCGCAGCCGACGCCCAGATCCGGATGGTAGTCGCAGACGCCCGCGCCGAGCATTCGATCCTGCCAGCGGCTACAGTCCTGGAGGCTGGCCTCGACGCCGCGACACTGCGGCTGCTCGTACAGCAGTCGGGGCTTGGCCGGCCACTGGCGATCCATCCAGCCCCACCATCGGCCGCCCTGGTAGCCGAGCTCTCGGCAGGCCGTCTCCAGGTCCGCTCGGGTCCAGCTGCGAGGAACGAGAGAGAGAGAGAGAGAGATTAATTTTATTTTATCAGCGAATAAAAGTAAATAAACGAGTGAGTGATTGAATCGCGGCGAGTTATTTCAAGGCCGTGTGCGCATTCTTCGAAGAATGCCGCGTGCGTATAATGACGACGGAAATTAGAGAAAATTACTTTGATATCGTGTACTCACTTTCTGGAATTGGTGCAGACCGATCGCCATTCTCCTTTGTGCAAAATCTGCAGGCGGCCTTCGATGGGACTGGGCCCGTCGACGAGTCTGATACGACGGGACTGCGGCCGACCGGACGGCCCTTCCGCAGCCGTCAGGACGATCGGCTGGCCCTCCTCCCCCTGGTGACGACAAAAGAAAAAAGAAAACGTTATTATCACAATTGTGTACGGTGCTCCGCGATTTCGAAAGATGGGGACGATCGACGAAGAGAAAAAAAGCAATAGGAGTACGCGCGAGGCAAAAGCGAGAGAAACAACACATATACACGACGTACTACGTATATGGGAGGCTGGAAAACTATTTCAAGGCCTCGTGCAGTCGAGAAAAGCTATATACAATACCTGCGCGTTTTACTCGCGAACGCGCGATAATAAATAAAAGTAAATGTGAACGGCGCGCCACGTATCGCGCGAAGGACTCGAAACAAGACGTATATTACAGCGAGAGAGAAAATAAAAGGAGAGGGTCGCGCTCGCGAGCTCGTATTATCACCGAATTTTCTTACCCGCTATCCGTGCGTGTCCGTCGTCAGCGACTCGACTCGACCGAATGGGCGACGATGGAGCATCGCGCGATTATCAATGCGTCGCGCGCTACTCGGCCGAATTTGTATATTATACACGCGTAGCATAGCTAATGGCAGGGCGAAGGGAAGGGGTCGTATAGGCACGCGGTTCACCCAACGCGCCGTCTTATCAAGGATCATTGACCGCGAATTTGACGCGCGTAATCGCGTTCTAGAAACGCCGAGAACGAACTGAAACGCGCAATTGTTGTCACTGCTTCGATTTCGCGTGATTTTGAGGACAGGATACATTTTTTAAATCGACGCAGCTCAGTGTCGAGTAGAAACAATCGAAATGAGACCTCAATCATCGAGGCGAGAAGCGAGCGAGCGATCGCATAAAATGAAAATGCGCTAACTGCGAAAATAGGAGTTTTTTTATTTAACTCGTAAATCTACTACGAGTCGTAGATGTATTGCCTCGTATAGCACGGAATGATTCACCCTCGCGCGTCGATTTCATTAGATATCAAAAAAACATTTTACCCGACGACCGATGCTGTCGAGAGAGAAAAATTACTAAAGAGTGATCTTCGAGGCGCGATATTGTAATGAGAGCGGCTTTTCGTGCGTATGACAAACGCAGATATATATTTGCAAGCGTAATTGATCACTTGTCGCGTGGAATTTATGAATGATATGCACGCTCAGAGAGCTCGTGTCGCATATTATACGTATAAATACACTTTTGCCGAGTTTCCGGCTAGTCGCGCGCGCGCGCAGTTAGAGGCATTTTTTGACAAGTTTAAAAGTAAATAAGAGAGAATCGGTCGCAGCGAGCACACGCCCTCGCTTTGCATCTCTTTCTCTGGGGCAATATATTACAATTATGTCGTTTTGATTGGGTACATCATCGTCGTCGTCATGTTCTTTTAGCAGCGGCGTGTATACGTATTGCAGAGGATGCCACCGCACGATCTCGCTGATTTAATTGTGCACGATGTGTATGAGTAGTATAGTGCACGCGCGGCGGATGCGGCGAATTAAGAGTTCGCAAATTGAATCGAATTTTACGATTTCTTTCTATTTACGTCGTTGATATATTGCAAACGATGCTGCTTCAATTTATTGTCGCTATATGCTCGAAGCATAGATACATAATTTTCTTGGTTCGATTTGTGTATTCGAGACGAAAATTTCGCTTAGCTGACCCAAGCTCTCGCTGGTCGAAATTGCGCGCTTATCGATGTACATTGTTTACGAGAACCTTCTCGAAAGTTCCTATTGCGAATACGCGAGCACTGACACATGCTCCTGGACTAATGTAGTACGATTAACGAGCCCATCGAACCTATATACATACCGATCGCGTACGCATAGGCAGCTATGTGTATGTGCGTGCCTACGCGCGTAAGTAAGTGATCAACTGTAAAATTAGATTACACGCTAACTCAATATTATCAATTCTCGAGTACACTGTGTCGGTTTATGTAGCTCGTTTTAGATAATAACAATACAAGATTTCAATGTACGGTCGATTCGGCGACGAGGCTCAGGATCAACGAATCGAATAAAAAATAATGACGCCTCGACTAGGAGCTGACATGGATTTATTATGATCGCGTGATCAATCGGCTACGATGATTCAGAAGAATCGCCTCGACTTTTGTACAAAATAATGATAAGCCATCAGCGATCCATCGACGATTTTCGGAGTCGACCAAAAATCGTCATATCTACATTTGCAACGAATTCAACAACGATCTCGGCCCTTTATTAACGCATACACCATAGCGCCCATACGCTGCTATTCGTTCCGCAGGCACTGCTGCGTTCGCTCGAGCGCAAGCGACGTTAGCACGAGACGCATCTATATATACACTCGCATACGCACGAGGCACGCACTGATGAACCGAGAGAGAGAGAGAGAGGCAAAAAATGATTGTATAATGCATAACTAATAAAGAGCTCGTTAGCGCACAAAGTCGAGCGTGCCAGCATACAAGCATATGCGAGCGAATTTTCACTTTCGCCCTCCTTTCGCAGTTAACACACACACGCACACGATCGCACAAGACGTGCGTATACACGTATAGTACGCGAGTGTAGCAAACGAGCAAAAACTATATATATTAAGGCTGAGTCATACGCGGTATTTATGTATGGCGCACCAAAGTACTATACAAAGTATATTTTCGAGGACGTCTTTATTTTATCGATATCTCATTCGCATATATGTGCTGTTTCGCGCTTCACTTCGAGCGCGCGGGAAAAAGAACACCTCCGAGCGCTCTTTTTTCCACTTTAAAGAAATAATAATATAACTGCGATCGCTATATTAACTACACGCTTTAAAGCGGAGATGGACACGGGTGCGCTTTGTATTTTGCATTATTACGAGCCGACGCTCTACAAAATTTAGCACGCCTGCCGTCGCGAGCAGCAGATCGCGACGAGCAGCAGCAGCTTATAGATGCGGCGAAGAAAGTTTTTGCCGCGCGAGAAAACATCGCGATAATAAAACAAATATACATGTATAACAATCGTATATTGTTTACCGTTATAAACCGTTTGTGCAGCTCTCTCTCGCGCGCGCTGAGTGAAAAATCCCTCTACACTTACTCTCGTATATAATACAAGCGCGGTATTATATACACAGATATATATAATATACATTACGCGCGAGCGGTGCTACTCGTCGTCGTTTTAAACAAAAGTATAGTGCGAATAAGCGTTATAGAGCTGCAGAGATAAGGGCCCGAGGGACAACGGTAATAATCGACGTTGCGGCCGGTGCAACGTCTATATCGAATGACATCGTCGGATCGTATTTACATGCCGTATTACAATACCGGAACGAAAGGCGCGTCGCTCAACATCGATACACAGCCTGACCGTTCGTGCGTTTAATTCGCGCAAAAGCTAAAGAAACAGTCAATCAGGATGTTGTGCAGTAAACGCGCAACGGGAGCAGCAGCAGCAGCTGCGCGCGAGGAGGAGTCGAGAAGGAGGAAACCACCTTAACGTCGATTCGATGCCCTACGAGCTATATCACGAATGTCCAGGATCTTCGGGCTAAAAGGCTTCCTGCTTCCTGTTGCCCGCGCCCGCTCGCTCGAATAGACGAACTTTTTTTTATACCGGCGCGTTCGATCGCGGCTTTTATAACTTTCGTCCGGCTTCGGCGCGCATACCTACCTCGTTTGCGCGATGTATATATTATGTATAAATTACGCGCTTATACCGTATACATCATAATTACGATCGAAGCGCCGATACATTTTTTTTCTTCCCGCGCCCGCGCGCGTCACGGATCGTTGACTTTTTGCAGCTAGCCGCGCGCGCACACAACAACGAAGGCGAAAAAGAAAGAGCCGTATCTTGTTTTCACGGCTGGTTTTCGCGCGAGTATCGTATAAAGCACAGAAATAATTGTTGATGAATTATTTGAATCATTGAGAGCTTATTACATGGGGGAGGTGAAAAATTTTTCGGAATCTTATCGGTGCGCGAGACACGAGACCCGCAGAGATTGTTTACGCGAGGCTCGGGTACGCGCGACGACGATCGTTCGTCAACGTACGAGAAGCCAATGTAACAATGGATCTACGTTGATATATTTCTAATCGCCGGGGAGCGCGAGTGAGACGTCATTCTGCTACGACATATTTACGGCTGTTTATATACGCCGAAAGGAAATTTGCTTACGCGCTCGAAAAAGGACAAAGCGTCGTGTTAGGATGAATAACTGTCGAGAGAAAGAGATAATCGTTCGCAACGGAAAGTTTCTACTTCCTCGTACCACAGCTTTTCTTTTCCTTCCTCTATGATCTATTTATTCTCTCTCTCTCGCTCCCTGCTTTGGGTCATAAATTCTTGCTTAACGATCCTATCGTAAAATAATCATCGAGTCGATGTATATAATAGGTAAACATATAAGCAGCTACTGCTACCGCTGCTGCTGCTGCTGCTGCTTCGGCGCAAAACGAGACTAATATACCGTTGACCGAAAAAAAAGTGTAACAGCTCTCGAGAGTCGAGCGCGAGTCGCGCGACGACGTCTTATTGTTCACCGCTCAATTTTCAGTTTTCAGCGCTATACCCGCGTATACACACACGTATTATTATACATATACGAATGGCAAAACGACAGCCTTTGTATTTTCGTAATTTCACGTCGCGTTCGCATGTGCATAGTGGCGTCGGGTGCGTAATTTCGGTAACGGCGGCTTTATTTTTATTTTCCGCTGCAAGGGGAGGGACGAGTCGTAATCAAACTCATAAACCACGAAAGCTTCCGTGAAAGCGCGCAAAGACGACGATGATTATTACTGATAATCTAGCTGATCGGCTTGGAGAGGCTTCACTCGTGCTTCGTGAAATGAAAAAAAAAATGTGCGCGTCAACGTCGATTGTCGCGTTACGTCAAATATCAAGTACATCGACGTGCATGCATGCGGCTACGGGGTTACCGGCATAGAGTCAGCCAACACCGCTTCCGGAGCTCGCGTCGTTCTCCGCTTCGGAACTCGTCGGAGACGCGAAAGACCAACAACAACAACAGTCGGTTCGAGTGTGCAGTACTGTGCGCAGGCGGAGAGCCTGTGTAAGATTCGGGCCACTGATCTTTCCGGTCAAAAGCGAACCGTGTATAGTATCCTTCTCTCTTGCCGCGGCGCGCGTATTATACACGCTGCTATGGCCAAGCCACGCTAATACTATATACTCTGCTCGCTTGCCTGCACCCTATCTCTCTCTCCCTCTCTCTCTTTCTTTTTCTCCTTGCCGGCGGCGGAGGCTCGAGCTCGCTTCCTTCGAGAAGTCTAGAGTTTCAATTCTTTATGCCTTCTAATACCCCCCCTTGACTATCCGACGACCGCCGCCGCACGTCGGAGCTCGAAAAACCGCAATCGCGTTCCTCGGCCCCGCGAGCGCGTCTATATATACGATATAATATACAACGTGGTATACTCGCGCATGTTCATAGGTACGCGAGAGTTGGAAAATTTTTCCAACTCACAATAGCCATTTATAATGGATTTGTTATGTTCTTCGGCGAGAGGAGCGTAAACGATCGAATTTTCTGCCGTCGATGTCTTTACCTCGATATCGGACGATTTGCAGCACGCTTAGAATCGCAACGCTCTCTCTCTCTCTCTCTCGCTCGATCGGCAATTATCAAAACAGTTGGAAATAAATTTAGTTCTATTGTCCGCGTTTCTGATCGAGAAAGTTTCTCTCCTCGTAATTATGCTTCAACGAAAAAGCTCGTGAACGCGCTCGCGATGGTGTATACCCTTGTAAGCGAGCGCTTAATTTTTCATATAAAATTGATCGAATCTATTGCGGGTGGTATATCGTTATATTGCCTTTGATTTTCATCGCGCAATATCGACGTTGACTCGCGTTGCGCCACACGATCCACCATAATGATTAATAAAGATGAATCGTTTACAGTCATTATTTGAAGAGCAGAGAAATGAAACAGCTCTAATTTGAAAATTATACGCGGGAAATAAAACGAAATTAACGTAATATCGTTTAAACTCGGACCCAAAAGTGAATCATTCGCGTTTGCCGCAACAACGATCGTAAGTATACCATTTACACGCGGCGGTGCAACGGCAAGATTTCGTAAGAAAATTGTACATTACGAATACCCGCGAGTAAGCTTGTATAATTGCAAGCTCCTGCATACAGAGCCACTGCTGCTGCTGCTGCTGCTGCTGCCAAATCGAGTGTTAGGGAGTTGGCAATTACACACCACGTTGGATCGCAAAGTACGATATGTATACGCAAATGCACGATATGACGGCGCGCGGCACAAAGTGAAAGTACGTTTACACACACACACACGTACATTAGAGTATACCGGTTCAACAAAAGTCAGGGCCGCGCAAATGTGTATACACGACGATAATAAGCGAGATTTTCGACGCACGCAAAAACGCTCTTGACGCGCGGTGCTCCGTTTTCTTTTCCGCGCGGCTGGTCCGTGGACAATGTGACAACGGATTGAGATTCAGGCAGCGAGAACGGGACAAGCAATACAGATACGCGTTCATTTATCAAAGAGATTTGCAGTGGTATTCGGCCATTCTTCTGAATTATTACCACCGTACTCGATACATAATTCCATTCTTTGTACCCGACGTTCTTTTTGCCGGTCGGTAAAATATCTATTATTTTAACGACGACCGCACGACACGATGAAAAGTGAATTCGAAATTGTTCAGGAGAGCAGCACCGCAGCGACACGGGTGTGTCGCGTTGTTCTCTCTAAACGAGGTAAATTGCTCGGACGACTCGATGTGGCAGGGGCTTTTCTAAACGCGAGCGAGCGAGCCTCTCGCCGCGTGCTTTGTTCGGCGCTGTAACCGCGAGTGATATACAATTCCGCGAAACTATGATTTACTTTTTTATATATGCATCTTGGTGCAAAAATATAGAGAAAGAAAAATATAAACTGCTCGCTTTGGTCTGGCGTAAGTGTAGCAGTGCTGTTGCACGCACGAAAAAATGCTAATGTCGCCTTCTAAATTATTTTTCTTATTCATTCTCGTACACGAGCAAGGAATATTTACCACGAATTTTTTTTTCAATATAAGCAGAGCCACATAATACTAATGAACTTCAAAATCACAAGTTTCTGTTGCAGGCGCGGTATCGGTTGGGCTCGCTAAATCCACTAATGGATACTGCTGCGATAGCTTTGTAAATGCATTCCACTGCATTATATCATCTGCTTATGGATCGAGCGAAATGTTTTGAAATGAAAACGCCCACATCTTTTTCTGCATACGTATAATATTACGAAAGCTACGATGATGCACAGCGTCGGAGAAAAGAGGATTGCGTACGGATTGACTATATACCAATTGAATAACGCCGTAAATCAGTGCAAGGCCCCTGGGGTAAATATTCAACTGTAGGCACATCACGTGACGCTTGGGTTCGCATGTACAAACAATCGGTATCATCGGACATTGAATTTCAGTGTCAGTGAAGATGAATTTAGGATCAGAGTGAGATCTTAACCGTTAGTTACATATGGTTTACGTCGCTTCTATTAAATTAGAAGAATCTTGTACTGGAAATTGGAATTAGAATCCAGCGATCACCCAGGAGTCTTATGGATAGAACTAAGATTTATAGTAGTCGAAATTGATTTTACCGCTTGCGGGTTGTCAGTGCGACATCTACAGTCGATGAGTTAACTACAAAATGCATCTCAACGAATTGTGATAATACCATATGGAATAATTTTAATGAAAAAACTCTAACAAATATAAGAATTCAGTGTTATAATTTAAAAACTTTTTATTCTAATGAAATACATTTTAATTAAATAAAAATTGTTCCATAATGTTATACTTTATCCGCGTGTATTACGCGCATATACATACAGGGAGCCTCCGCGGACGCGCGCCCGAGCGAGAGAGAGAGCTTTGACCTCGACGCGCTGCAGCGCGAGTCGTTTGCCTTCCTCTATATAGCCAGACGTTTAATCGATAGCCTGCGCGTATATACACTGTATATATATAGGGATCGGTACGCCGCAGCTGTACGCGTACACATAGTACGGCGTACGAAAGATCCTCCTCCGCGCGAGGATATATATAGTAAAACGTCTTGGTACGCTCACTATTATATGTACGCCGAGTAACTTATGGAAAATGCTCGATAAAGCCTCTATAAATAAATTTACGTACCTCTCGAACGAAAACTTTTTGTCGCAGGAAGTCTATACGTGCCGTAATAATGTTGGTTTGCGCGATTACGCGTTCGTCCTGTAATACGTACGTATGTATACGCGACCGGCTTCGTCGAACGGGTTCCAAGAGATCCGCGCGAGCGTCCGTCAGGAGAGGAGAGCGTTGACCACTGCGTATCCTTTATATACATAGTATATAGCATACGTTAATCTAGAGCTGCCGCGCAGACATACACGCATATCCGACCGAGATCGGATTACCCCTGCGTGCTCGCGGATGGAATTTAATATTGATATTATAAAAAAAAAAATAAAGGTGAGTACTACTGCCGAGCAAGTTTGAGGTTTTCACGGTGACGGTATAAGAGAGCCAAGTTGAGGGCCAACGGGAAATATCCTTGCGCGAACAACCTCGCGAAGTTATGCAGAGATGCACACGCGTATCGAGAATGAGGTGTTTTTCATGCCTGAAAAAGGTAAAGGGGAGAACATCGATCGATCGCGATCGATCGCAGCGCGAAGGCCCGCGGCTCGTTCGTAATTATCGCGAGACTGCAATAGGCATACCGATACCAATCTGACAAAAAATCATTCGAACGAAGCATCGCGTACTGCACCGAGCGACGAAAAGCGATCCAACGATATCGCGGGCGCGCGCGCGGGGCTGTGGGAAATGCGAGAAAATACGAAAAGCCCGCGTCAGTCACGTATGCGCACGTATAGCAGCAACATCGTGAGCACACGTAGAAATGTTATAATGCACACAATCGGGTGATGGACTAACGGATTATGCTTATGCGTATAAGTATACGCGAGATGGAAAAACAAAAAAAAAACAGAGAGAAAGAGGAGCAGCTCGCACATATATCATAATTCTTGTATGATCGGTCGACACGCATCTTACACACCGCACAGCACGCAAACGACATCGGAAGAACAGATCTTCATACTACATGGAGTATGGTGGTATTAAAAAAACACCCTATGCGATTGTGTTACGCGCGAGCAATAGAAATATATATTCATGCGGTGCGGTAAAATGTGTGCAACCAGAGAGCTACTTAAGACTCGCGCGGTTTTTCCCCCCCGCATTCGTTGATTCTTTTTGTTTGCAGGTCAGGAGGGCGACGATAAAATATTCCGCGGATAATACGTGTATTACCCTCTTCTCGCGCGTGTGCAGAGGATCGATATCAAGTGCACCCAAGACGCCGGCCGCGATACAAAATGCTCAACATGGGTGAGCTGCAGCACCAAAAGTAGACCCGCACACACACACATCACACGGATGCATGTGCGGCTCACGGCAGGCCGTAATTATATATTTCATTATCGCTCCTAGGGAATCGAGCACTCGCGTGCGCGCAGCTCACGATACAGCTAGTGCAGCGTGCGGTACGCTTAATATAAGATCTCTCCGTTATAGTGCACCGGAGCCGTGCACTGACCATTGAACCCCCCCGAGAATCCTTCATGTATAATAACCAATGTTCAGAAAGATCTCTTTGGTACATGCGTTTTGAATCTATATTGACTCGCGCAATGCGAGTGCGTTGAACGATCATAATATTGTGGCACTCGCATAGAAGCGTATGCGCCGCGCACAAAGACTCAATTAGATTGTATACACGAATGCGAATTATATCCTATTATCGGAGGGCAAAACGTGCGAAACGGTTTATAACGAAAAAATAGCGCAGTGGAACTCGAGAACGTTTTATTGTGCGTGGCGAATATATCGGCGCTGATGACTTTGTATAATACAATAACGTCGTGATATAGTCAATTACGAAGAAACGCGCGATCCTTTTGTAATTAGACTTTACAATTTGTACGAGAACGAACACACGTCTGGGTCGACGCGAGAAAGTAATCGTTAAGGCCTATTTTACAGCGCCGTAAGTGAGAATCATAATAAAATAATATATTTGCGATCGCGTATAATAATCAAGTATACGGATAATGTTGCCGATATTCCAGAAAATCACGAGTACAGGTGGTCTTCGTTCGCTACTATCCAGTACGACTATAACATAATCTCTATAGTGTTTTTCCTATATAATTTTAATTGGAACTTAAACTTCGCGCAAGACTCTGAGAGCTGGCGCAGAGTCTCTCGAACATTACTGCGAACTATACATCGCTGAAGCATCGAGATCGCTATATACGTTACGTTGTAGGTAATGTATACCAGAGCCGAGAGATAAAACAACAACCGTGTTAAATTTTCAATGCGAGCATTATTTCATCGGCGCTCTGTGGAAAAATCTCGCGTTTCATCATCGGGGGGCCGTCGATGGAAAACATCGAATACACCGTTTATACATGCACTCGAGATGAAATTGTACGTATATAATGGCCTGCACTCACTACGCGCGGGTGAATGTAGTATAGCGCACGTACATACATGCAATTCTGAAACAGTCAGCTGACGCGGCCTGACGAATGTGGGCCGCTCGCGGGGCAGGGTCACGCTCGCGACTTTTTTTAGCGCCACTGTGTAAGATCCTTTGTTGTCTGCGCGTGTATATATATACGTATAACGTGGCTTGTACAATGCGATACGAGCCGCGCGTTGTGCGTATAGGGCTACGATGCAAAATTACTTTCTCGAAGAAAAAAAAGGAGCTGCGCAGCAAAAGTGCGGTCATTCGTGAGGCTCGTTAATGATTTAATCGCTACAGATACTTACGATAAAAAGTCCATCTATCACGTATATGAACGCGAGGGGTACCATAGAAGAAACGCGCACATGTACGATAACGCAGGGCTTTGAAATTAGTCGCGCGAGCGTGCGTAATTCGAACAAGATGATTTTGCCGCCCGCGCAGAATAACGCTCTGAATTTTTTCCGACTTCGTCGTACGATGATTGCAGCTTTGATTTGCTTTCGTGACGTGAAAAACTTCTTGAGGCGCGTTGGGTACGAGAGGGTGTGCTTATAAACTCGTGCAAAAACGAGCGAGCGAGATAATTTCACGAGGATTTTATTACTTTTAAGAGACGGATTCGTGTAAGAGACCGAGTCTTTCACGCGCTGCGATTGGCTGTCGCGTGACTTTTGGAGTACAGCTGTATGTGTAACAACGCTGCGTAGCGCGAGTAGCACACACACCCGGTGCATGTATAGGTACTTTCGGCTTTCGTGCCTTTTGTATCGGCCATGTGTCTCTCTTAAATCTCTATAACACATGCGTCATGCGTCTTCCCAAACGTCGTCGCAGCGATTACTATAGAAAGTGAAAGTCAAGCTAGATAGGGGCAACGCCCACACCATATGGACTCGTGCTATTGTCTTTATTTTTCCGTGTATTTCCAACCTCTTATATCGCCACGTGTTTCATCTTTCTCCATGTGCAGTGTATCGATTCGAGGCTACGAATCATTCAGTACGCGTAACAACGTCGCAGCGTGAACAGCTCTATACGTAAGTTGCAGCCAGCGATTGAAATTGAGAAAAAAATATTTCATATATTATTTAAGCGAGTGTGTGTGTGTTGTGCTTATATTTTGTGCGTGCGCGAAACGATGGCGCCCAGAACGAGAAGAATGGCATTGATGAGCCTCGACGAGAGATCGGAAGAATTCAAGAATTTGTGTAAAAATGTCAACTGGCACGAGGAAGAGGAACGTCGCTCCTTGCTTCGTCAACTCGATCCTCTCATCGCGAATTGGACAGACAACCTACCGAATCTACGGGACTTGCTTCAACCGAAAGAAATCGAGCGTCTACTCTTTGATAACGTAAATGTCGGAAATGACTCGAAGATAAATTTCGTTCGTATAATAAGCGCGCCCGTTATGCCGAATTTTCTCGAGTTCGTGGCTCAGACTGGCTACAAGGATATGCCCGACGTTAATGAACTCGCCAAGCGATCGTCGCGACGTACCACACCGCTGCATCGTGCCGATGATTACGACGTCGCCGCGGATCTTTTTAAAATCTATGACAGATTCGATGTGAATTACAGCGACGAAGACGGCTACACGCACTTCCACGCGGCCTGCAAATTGGGCAGTAGAGACGTGGTCGAGAAATTTCTCGAGCTCGGCCGAGTGGATCCCAATCTCCTCGTGTGGGGAACGGGTGATTCGCCGCTGCTCCTGGCCCTGCGACATAATTTCAACACGAACGTGGTCGACCTGTTGCTGAGACACGGCGCCGACCCGAATTTGGCCAATAGGGATGGATCGACTTCTTGGCACATGATTTGCCGAAGGTTATGGAATTACGACAACGATGATTTGGCAGAGTTGATGTTCAAAATTAGCGACGAGATGGGACGGCCGGTGCTTATCGACGCACAGGACAAGTTGGGCAATGCACCGCTGCACTTGGTTTCCACTGGCAAACGGTGGCGTACGTTCGAATTGCTGCTGACAAGAGGCGCGGATCCGAGTTTAGCCAACGAGGAAGGACACACACCTTTGCACCTCGTGTGCCAGTCCGACTACTGTGAACAATACGCGGAGATGTGCTTTAGGATCAACGAAGAAAGACATCGGTTGGTGCGCGTGGACGCCCGAGACAAGAAGGGCCGGACACCTCTTCAATGGGCTGTGATGCACGTTTTGCCGAATATGGTAGATCTGTTCTTGGATCGGGGCGCTGATGCGTCGAGCTTCGTTTTCCCCACCTCGAGTGACTTTAAGGAGGCATATATGGCTAAACACTTCGGAAAATCCAATTTCATATTGAGAACAGTATCTGGCCTTCTGTGCATCGTTGAGAGTCTTGAGAAAAGAGGATACGAACTGGACCGAAGCCACGCCCTAATGCTTATGAAAGTTTTCGGTAATTACACGTTCGACCTAGAGGATTCTGATGAATTTTGGTATAGCTACTATAAGGACGCATTGAAAGAAGTAGAGGTGAAACCGAATCTGTCGCTCTACGACGTGATACCGTTAGAGCCCAAACGGGCGGCGAAACTACTCTCATCCTCGGACTACTTCGAGTTATTGCGCTCGCCTGAACTGCGTGAGCTGCCCTGGAAGTTAGTAGAAACTGAAATTACTAAGCATCTCTGCGAGAAACTGGCGAAAAAATTTTTCATCAGTTGGGCACTGGAACCTTTTTGGGCGTTGTTGCGCGGACGGCTGCCAATCGACTGCTGTGAAATTGTCCTGTGGAAAATGGCGAACGAAGATTTACTCAACATTTGCTTGGCGGCTACAGACCAATGTGATAAGGAGAGTGAAAATAAGAAACGAAAATTTGATATAGAATGTGATAATAACAAAAGACGAAAGATATGTGAAAGCTAAATGAATGCTCCAAAAAAAGCTACAAAATTTTGTACAGTGAAGACTATAAATGTTCATTTTCAAACTTATTTCGTTAATTTCATATCGTTTTTGTACAAATAATAAATAAACATAAAATAAAATTTATTACACAATAGCGATTGGATTTTAATTTTTTAATCTATCAATTTTATTTCACCTTTTAATCGCAAAAGATAACTTGTTGAAAAAAGCACGTTTGCAGCTGTTCTCATAAAGCGCGCGTATCGATTTGAAACATCATTTTTTCAATCGTACGTTCGAGTGTGCCCGTAAGTACACGGTACACACGAGTCGCACAGACACAGCCGAGAAAATACGATTCGAAATCTCGAGCAGCTCGAGCAGCGCATACGATATATAGGCCGGTAAAAGGTTTAAGGCAGCCTAAGCAGCTTTTTCACCGTTATAAGTGCGTCCAGGCAGTAACAACGCAATTGCGCAGTTAAATATATACTATATTTATATACAAAGTATTATAGTACTTATGCGCATTTAGTCGCGTGGGCACTCGAGTTAATGCACAATTCAATTCAAGGATATCGACCCTATTCGAAACATTTCGAGTCTATGGTAATTACATCGATCGATGATCGCAGTGAGCGCCAAATTGGTGGAAAGAAATGCAGCCGTCGTCGATTGAATATAAAAATAAACAGCAGAGCTGTTTGACTGAAGTGCCGCCACAAGTCGCAGGGAGAAGCTCTCCTCGTTCACGCTCGCGCGACCAAGAAATATCAAGTGAAAATTGGCGTGTAGCGTACTGGTAAACGGCCTACACGTATATAGAAAGGCGTACATCCTCTCTGTCTCTCTCGTCCGTCCTTATCTCGAGCGAATCTTTTAGCCTGTCTAACGCATCCACCAACACACGTATGCGATGACAATCGTCTGGATTTAACCGCTCGAATATATTCTTCAAAATCAAAACGTCAAAAATCTGATCATCGTAATTTACGCATTGTAAGTCGAGCGAAGAGCAGAGCTCGTAAACTGGTGCGTGTATTGAATCGCAGCGGCACCAGCGGCAGCACATGTGCGTGAGCTCTACGCACGGTCTGTTTATCGCGGCGAATCGCTGCTGCTGCAGCCTAAAGGCCATTATTTGCGTTATCCTCGCTCCGTGCGCATATACACATACATCGGAGTAGTACAATGCAGCCACGTTTGTATACGTAACGCGCGACGATCGCGCCGGAACTCGACTTTGCCTCCCGTATACGGTGCGTACTCGGCAACGCATTCACGGATCGCGTCGCCGTGGAAACCATATTTTTTTTTCTTAACTACACTTACTTACTTACGCGTGTAAGCTCGAATCGAGCGAGTCGCGCTTACTTCGCGATCGGTAAAGCGAATCGGCGCGACGAGTAAACAAACGCGCGCGTAGCTGAATATGCACGAGACGTCGCGTTTACCTCTCTGTGATCCTTTTTTTTTTTTGTTTATTGTCACGTAACGTCGTATTAACGCGCTCGCGCTCGGGTGGGCGGACGATAATAAGTCAACGGCACCGTAAAAAAAATAAAAACATCTGCACGAGAAACGAGACGTATATACGTCTCCGCGCACACGAAGAGGCGCATAATATACGTTAGCTCGCGCGTAATTAGTCTATGTGGCCCGTTAACGACGTCGTCGCAGCAGCAGAGCACGGAGGCACAGAGGCTTCTGTTTGCGCCTTACATACGTGCCGTATGCGTAAAACAATGCGTCGACCGTGTGCGCTATATATCTTATAATGCAGAGAGTAACTCGAAGCCACGGCACGCACCATAGTGTAAATAATGTTAAAAGATGGCTTTTCTCATCGTTCGTTATACATATGTGCGCGCGCGATGAATTCTCACCCTCGTGCGGTGCGTATATGAAAAATGCCTCCCGATTTATGCCGATTTTTTTTTTTTTCAAGCCGAACGTGGGTACCGTGACTGCGATTGTTTCAACTCGACGCGCTCGTAACGCAAACGCCTTTTATCAATCCCGTTGATTCGCGACGACGCACAGCAAGCAAGCATCCAGATCGTTTTCTTTGCTCGAGCTAGCTCCGTATCAAACTGTGCCGGGCAAACTGCAGCGGCCTTTATTTTTATCGCAGCAATCGCAGGGTACTTTCGTACAAACCGCGACGAGTTGACATCGATTCATTTACTCGTTGACAAACAATCGACAATAAACAAGAGGTTGGATCGATCATTGTTAATCGCTTTTCTGCTGGTCATCGAGTAAATGTGCACAGCTCCAATTCATACAAAAAAGCTTTATCCAGATAGGCCATCTGCACACAGAATTCGTACGAAGGATAGAGAAAGACCATTTGAGATATTTATATGATATAAACGTGTGCAGTGTGCATCGACTCGAGCGAACGATTCTTATCTCGGCACCGTACACGTCTCTGTTTGTATCAGGCGTGCGTGATAACCTACATTCACCTTATATCGAGGGGGGCTGGCGCACGACAACGCCGAGACCCTCTTCTCCTTCTTCTTGTCTCAGCTCTTTGGTTCTCTATAATATAGTACACGCACACATTATACAGAGGTGAATAGCCTTATCAGCCGGCAAAAATCGAAACCGTTTCGCCTTCCTCGTCGCGTAATACTTCCGAGTACCTTTCCTTTTTTTTTTTTCGACTTGTAATACGATCGGTGTCAAGTTTATAATCGAGCGCTCTTCTTTTACAATTCGGTTCCGGACGACGTCGACGACGAAGATAAAGCGCGCGCGTACATCATCGAACGAAAATCCATTACTTCATCGAGGTGTACTCGAACGGTGTTGTTGTGTTACAAGCCGTGCCTCAACTCGTTCACTCTCTCGTATTTCTTTTTTTTCTCTCTCTCTCTTCTCTCTATCCGTCGCAACAACAATGAGCTCGATGTGTATATATATACTGACCGGAGTATATATACACACACACACACACCATACAGTACGGAAGTGTGTCGCGTGCTTGCGTCGTCAGTGTTGTCTCGCCCATCGTCGCGCTCGCATTATTATCTGTTGCGCAAATGAGCGCGACGTTCCAAAAAAGTGAATCACTTGTTTGCACATGCGGAGTATACGTACATACGTATCCGAGCTGTATCGTCAATTTACCTAGAAATTTACGCCTGCGTTTGGGCATGCCATTGTTTATCGGCGCACTTGTCGAGGCTTAGACCGAGTTGTATTTATATAGTGCAACTTGCGCGATCAATCAAAATCGATGTCAATAACCTTGAAGTACACGAGAAATGATTAATTTATCGATATTGTACTCGATGTACAGATTACACTGCTGCTGCACGACAAAGGGATTCGATTACAAGAGGATCCGTGTGTCGTAGATATTGTAATACAGCTGCAGAACACGACACTCTATGCGACGCTTATCGAATCGTCGTTAATATCGCGTAATACTAACGCCACAGCATCGCATATATAATATATGGGGCAAATTTCCTGAAGTGTCCTAGCGCTCTGCCGCACGGCATTTTTTGGCCGAATCACTCAATTTCTAACTCGCTGCAAAAGTATCAAAACGCCCCTCAAAAAAATAACTAACTAATGATTTTGATAGGAAATTTCCTCAGCTTTCTGATGGTGAGGTCCGATTTTCCGGAATTTTCCATTTTCCCCTCGGAAAATGCAAGTAAACATTCAAACTCGAATATCTCGAAAAACGCCACTTTTTTTGCGTTTTTTATTGTTTCAATCGAAAGATGAGGTCTTTTTACATCGGACATGGTAGTTTTCAGAGTGTATTTTTGATGAAAACTAAGGAAAATACGAGAGGTTTTAGTTAGCGCTCGGCCGCTCAGCGCGATTTCGAGCCTTGCGCGGCTCGCTGTAACTTGTAACTCGCTCTTATGACATTGTGATTTGGCTGGAAAAATTATTAAACATATAGTTTCGATAGGAAATTTTATCAGCTTTCTCATGGTGCAGTCGGATTTTCCGATAATTCACATATTCATTAGAAAAAGTAGAAAATAGACCTTCAAGTCCATTTTTTTTGGTGAAAATGTAAATTATCGGAAAATCCGACTGCACCATGAGAAAGCTGACAAAATTTCCTATCGAAAACATGTGTTCGTTTATTTTTCCAGCCAAATCACTATGTCATAAGAGCGAGTTACAAGTTACAGCGAGCCGCGCAAGGCTCGAAATCGCGCAGAGCGGCCGAGCGCTAACTAAAACCTCTCGTATTTTCCTTAGTTTTCATCAAAAATACACTTTGAAAACTACCATATCCGATGTAAAAAGACCTCATCTTTCGATTGAAACAATAAAAAACGCAAAAAAAGTGGCGTTTTTCGAGATATTCGAGTTTGAATGTTTACTTGCATTTTCCGAGGTGAAAATGGAAAATTCCGGAAAATCGGACCTCACCATCAGAAAGCTGAAAAAATTTCCTATCAAAATCATTAGTTACTTATTTTTTTGAGGGGCGTTTTGATACTTTTACAGCGAGTTAGAAATTGAGTGATTCGGCCAAAAAATGACGTGCGGCAGAGCGCTAGGACACTTCAGGAAATTTGCCCCATATATAAAGCGACCGGGAAAACGTCAATTCGATAAGGCGAGCGGCTCGTAAATGATTCATCTGGTGCGTATTACCGTCGTGCGCGCTTACGACAAAAAATAAAAGAAGAGAAGAAAATGTAACGAGCATTACATTCGTGTATATGCCGTGCGGCGCGTGAGCAATAATATCGGAGCTATGATTCACCTCTCGGAAATCGCGTAATTGTGCTTCTCGCGCGTAGCAGCCTGCGCACACTCTTTCGATTCATTGACATTCATTGAGCTCGCTCGTCCCTCCTCGCACCGCACCTACTACACATCTATGACCCATACGCGTGTGTGCGCGCACACTCTGGAATTATAAAATGAACGCAGAGCTACGACGCGCAGATTTTTAAACCGCATAGAAATCGCGTAGAGCTGCGACTCGAAAGCGTCAAAAAGCCACGTTTCAATATGCAACATAATAATGCAACCGAAGGAGAAAAGCGAGCTAGACTGTGTGCTAATTGCGCGAGTTTGACGCGCGCGTACAGCTTTACAACAATATTCGTTATTTTTTAGAGTCGAAACGCTGAGATTTTTTTCTCTCTCCTCTTATCGCGAAAAAAAAATCGCTGGCCTCCTTTTTCGTCGCGCGCGCGCGCTCCTTTTGTGTATACGTATCGCTAGCGCAAAATTGTTCGTTTCGAAGACGAATTGAAACGAGCCCCGCACGCACCGACGCGTACAGGCTGCTAATTATGGCACAAACACACCATGGATCGTGAATGCGAGACTCGAACAATCGGTTCGCTACTTCGTTATTATTCTTTTTTTCCTGTGCGCGAATAATATATAATGCAAATGAAAAAAATAATAATTTCTTGCGGCACGAATATCGTGTGCGCGTTTCCCGAGGATGTCGAAGAATTCGTTTTTTTTTCTCTTTTCACTTATATATACAGGCGTACACAAGGCGTCAACGGCTTAATTTCGCGCGCGCGCGCGAAATTGATCGTTATGAATCACGGGGCCTCTATATGGAGCGAAGAAACTCGTGAATTCGTCACCGTGGCGCGATGCATCGCCGCAGTGTAGCGGATGCTCGTGTACGATATTTTTAAGTGTGCATCATAGCACCGCGTCAATTCATTATTATTGTCGTCGCGCGCAACGAGCAGACTTGGGTACGTTGCGCTGTCTCGCGCAGCGATCGCGGTTTTGCGAAGATTGAATTATATCTCGCGAGCACTCGGCACGGCATGAATGAATATTACGCGTGTGTGTCGTATACGCATACATCCAAGCGAGTGAATCGCAACGCGTGCGTGATTCAATCGGTCGATTACGCGTCCCACTTATTTTTTTTCCCGTCGCGTGTATATATACATGTTATAATGTTCGTCCAGTCCAAGGTACAGAATGCAACGAGACACGCTCGTCTATTATCGGAAATTTCGCAAAAGATGTTTAATGATGATCGCAATTGCTCAACGATTTGCTTCGCGCACGTATATACAGAAATTTCGCTCAAAAAATTCAAATCGAAGATCCTGGGAAAGGCTATATATTTATAGACGTTTACCATGGTGGTATACGCGCGGCTTTGGTTTCCAATAAGCGATCAAATTTTTTATTCCAAACGAGACGCGTAGTACCCGGG
The DNA here is from genome assembly GCF_000599845.2 of Trichogramma pretiosum. Lineage (NCBI taxonomy): Eukaryota > Metazoa > Arthropoda > Insecta > Hymenoptera > Trichogrammatidae > Trichogramma > Trichogramma pretiosum. The sequence continues at coordinate 112,075 of NW_019640808.1, forward strand.
ATTGCAAATTTGTAACCGACATTGTATAGCCTCTGAATTCATCCTTTACGGCTCGCATACCAGGCAGAGTAACAGCAGCAACAGCATGAGCAGTGGCTCGAGGTATTTCTTTTCAAGGCATAAAAACAAGCCGTTTCGTTCAAAGTCAACTTTTTTTTTTTCATCATCTTTCTTTCACTCTCCGTTTTCTTCTCGAATTACACGAGCAATATGAGTGGCAGTCCGGAGTTGTGCGCGCGAGTCTTTTCTGATTTTTAAACGCTTGACTTCACCGGTTCGCGAACTTTTTATTTTTTATAAATTTGTTCAATAAAATACAAGTAAACGAAAGTACCTTAGAAGAAGTGAAAACCAAAAACAATTATGATCGTTGCCGGCGAAAGTAACACTTGGTAATGCTTTTGTGCATGCACCAGAGAGCAAATGAGAAAAGTAAATCGGTCGATGTAAAGATTTTGTAATTTGCAATTAAATTAAACAAAAATTAATTTTCAAAATTTCTCAGAATTAATAAGCGAAGTTGATCAACTAGACCGTACGGTAAAATTAATTATCGCGCGTACCAATGAGTTTTCCATAACGATCCACAGGCCTCTCTGGCTCTCGAGAATAATTGACGCGCAGAAACTCAAAGGTATATGCCGGAAAGTCATCATCGCGTAAAGCGCGCGATTCAGACCCATCGAATTAATCGGCATAGATGCGTTGCTGAATAATTACTCACAGGAAACGCGCTCCGTATATTATACGACGAAACGCGTGGAAAATCGATCGACGCGCAGAAAAAGGCCAATGTATACACGCATACACACACGAGCCGTGTATACGTAATAATCGCACAATGTATATTACACAGAGGCACGCGGCGAAGCAAAAACTGGTTGGACTGCCTATATATATATACATCGTGTGTGTGTGTATAAAGTATAGTTACAGCAGCGGCCAGCCATGTATTACACGATCGGCGTAACTTTCTCCGTTTTCGATTTTCACGTGCGCTCGATCTGCAGTCGCGAGCGATCGCGAACGAGCACGTGTGTCCCCTCGAGCTTGTGCACCGAGTATATAGGTATACACGTAATTGCGATCGTCTAATTCGGTAATCCGCGAGCGAGAGATGGTATATACGCGTATCGCGATGAGCAGCAGGCAGCCTCCCGCGAAAGAAGATCCTCCTCCTCTTCCTACTTCGTCTCCTTCGATACTGGCGACCTCTGCCATACTTGCCACATGCATGTGCAGCGGCGAAACCTTTCTCTTTTGCGAGACCGTGTATATAACAGCGTGTATATAGAATACGACGAGAAGGACGACGACGATGAAGACGATGTCATTGCTGCCAGGTAAACGTATACTTATATCGAGAGATGCATATGCACGAAAACACAAAGAACGCGCACGACTGCGTTCGCGGCGATGAACCTCCGAAAAAAGAAATAAATAAAAGGAATTTTGCATGTACCTTGTGTATCGTAACATTTGTACGAAAAAGAATTCATAATTCGCTCCGAGTTTCGACATACTGTGGTATATTTAGCGCCTGGTTCGGCTATTTAATTCGTCTACTACCATAAGGATCATTTTAATATACGAGTTTGCCAGTTTTTCAGCATTATTATACGAGCGCGTATAAAGACGTGTACGTATAGCAACTTAGACGGTGTATACGATCCGGTGTCATCGACCCATAGCCTCTCAGCTACTCGACGCGCGAAGGAGCTCGTCGTCGTTCTGCATCGCGTCTTTGCAGTATATATATGTACGCGAGTGAGTGTAGGAGGTTAAAAGACGTTACGCCGTGGTGCACGTTTAATTCAATTTTTTCTTTCTTTCTTTCTTTCTTTCTTTCCTTTCCATGCACGGCTCAAGCTATATATGAGATGTTTTTCATCAAACGAGCCTAGAGAGGAGAGTCACTTAATTAAGCCGAAGGGGGACAGAGGAGGAACCTTCGCGCGCGCGCGGCGAATTCAACGACTTCAAATGAATTATAAACTCGAGTAGAAAGAATGTATCGGTCATTCGCGCACTCGGTACAATTGTATTTTGCGATCCAAGTATATATGTGTATGGTACTTATAGGTACTACACATACACTCGGCTCGATCGTAAGCGGCACTATATAGCAAAAGGGCAAGTCTTCGATGGCAGTCTATATAGCGTGAGAGCTGCCGCGGCCGATCGGAACGAAAATTCTTTCCCCCCCGACTCTCTCGGACTGTTCCGAGTTGTTATATAGTTTGAAGAAAAAAAAACAGCACGTGTATCCCGCCTGCACTAGTCGCGATAATTAGCACGTCGGTTAAATACTCGAACTCTCGTGCACCAATAAAAAAAAAAACGCCACTTCCGCCCGGTAAGATACCATTCAAGTAAGTAAGTTAGTATTCGCTTTAATGTTTTTCCGTTTGTCGTCGTCAAAAAGCGAGTGAAAAAAACGAAAAGAAGACGTGGTTGTACGAAATTAGAAAGACGCGTTAATAATTTTCACGAAAAATTCACGCGAGCATGTCGAGAGAAATATGAAATTAGTAATAATAATGATTCGTAGGCAGCTCTTTTCTCTCTCTCTCTCTCTCTCTCTTGCTCATTAGCCGCTTCGGAGAGCTCGAATCGTAGCGCAAATCTTTCGCGCGTATCGTATATCGCGACTTATACGCTACAGTCATACATGTCAATCTCATTGGCTTAATTAGCCGATGATTAATACCAAATATATACAGAGATATTGCGTTTTTAATGAAATCGTATAACTCGTCGTCACCTGCTGTGTCGCGTATTATTCGCTTGTTTTTTTTTATATTATAAAAAATAAATAATCATCGCTGTTGAACTCGACGATTCAGCAAATAACAAAAGCAGGAAAGGCACACACGAGTATAGACATAATATAGTACGGTATGAATCGGCGCGATTCGCGATCGAGTCACCAGCCGTACACGGGCTTGAAATTTTTTAATACGCAGGTAACTCGGGGATCCAACGGCATTAAGGTTCAACGACCTCGAGAGAGCGACTCCGAGTTCGAACTCACACAGATAAAAAAAAAGAAAAACATCCCAACGAAAAACGAAATAGTAAATCCGTAAATCGATGAAGCGGCGATGGGTATTTGTAGTTATAAGAGGAGATAACGAAATATAATGAATTTCATGTACTCACCTCGGCTTTGAGCAGACCACGCACGGTGATGCCGATCATCGGGGCGAAACGCACCTCGACACCGGGCTCGATCACGAGCTGCGCGTCCGCCTCGATCACGAGGTCCTGGCGCAGCACGTAGGGACTCTTGGCGCGCTCCAGGACCCGCTGGTTACGCAGCACCCGGCCGAAGGCGAGCTCGGTCAAGCCCCTATAACCCGACTCGAGCGAGTTGGAGCTCGCGTAATTCGGCTCGGTATAGTAGATGGCGGACGATTCGGTGCTGGTGGTGGTGCTGCTACTGCTGGTGCTCGAACCACTGCTGCCGCTGCTGCTGGTGATGCTGTTGTTCTCCTCCTCGGAGACGACGAGCTGCTGCTGCTGGCTCGACTGCAGTAGCAGCAGTAGCAGCAGCAGCAGAAGCGCCGACCAGCCTCCGTTGCGAGTCATCTTTGCTGATCGTCGTCGACGTCTCTCTCACACGGCCCCGAGGCGGATCGTCGGCGTGAGCTGGTGAGACGGCGAACGCTCGGGATCGTGGAACATCGCCGATTGCGATGCGAGCGGGGCCGGTGGGAAACTATACTTGGATCGTCACCACAGCACACGTGCACTTTTTTTCATACCCAGCGTCACACTGGCGAATTTTCTCACTGCCTCTGTTGAAATTCAATTCACAATTTGAGTCGTTGCACTCTTCTCGTCATTTTCATTTTAATTACAATTTTCTATCGACATCGAAATCTTGAAAATTAAAAAAAAAAAAGACAACGTGCACGCGCGAGAAAGAAAGAGAGACGTTAATGCCCGATTTTTACTTTTGTTTTGAACTAGACAGCACTAAGAGAAAAAACGATCGAGCCGAGCGAAGAAACTATTTCACTTTTCGCAAGAAGCCCGATGTCAATTTCTATACAGGCTCGCGATTTTTTTGGCACACCACTCGACTCCTTTTTTTTTCAAGTTACAACGGTCGTCGTCTTCTTCGTCACGCGCGTGTGTGTATATCGGGACTGCGCACAGTAGTAGTACTATATACATACTACTGCTTGGGACTCATGGCTCAACAATCCAACTTCGGCCTGCTAAAAAACAGGTTTTGGCCTCGATACAACATATACCTATATACACCACTATACAACGTGTGGGTATCGTCGGGTGGAGGTAAAAGGTGCGAAACGCGTGGACCGATGCGCTAACGAGATGGAGCTGCCGAGCCGATTTTTGAAATTTCGAACGCCGTGATCAACCGTTTCTTTATCGACGGCGAGTTCGCGCGAGACATCGGAGTGGAAAAATCGTCGCGTTTTTATCTCGTGCCGCGTTATACGTTGACTCTATACTATCGTGTATACCTTTGCAGAAATTGCACTCTGCACGCGACCGCATACAGAGGCGGGGGGAGGGCGCGCGAGTATACACAGAAACGAATGAAAAGATAGACGAAAATCACAGCGAGGAAACGAGTAAATATGTAGGTGAAAAAGTTATAAAAAAAAAAAAAAGTAGCTGGCAGGTATATACACAAAAAAACAAAAGGCCTACACAGCGAGCGAGCGAAAAAAAAGGACAATGGCTAACGCGCGCGCGCGTTCGATGCACCGAGCGCATACAACACTACTACTGCGCTCTGGGTGCGGTTATTCTGGCGTGGTACTACATACCTCGCTCTTTTTCACTGTACACACACGTATACGTGTGTATAGGTATATATATATTTATAATATGCCCGCGCACTGCACACTGCACACCGACTGACTGCCGCTGTACGAATACGCTACTATATACTGTAATACTATTTGCACGAAGAAGAAAGAGAGGCACCAAGCGCAGCGAGTATACACCGACGGAGCATGTACACCAGCTTGGACTGGCAAACGCGAACTGACTATATAAACCGCCTGCTGCCTGTTGTTCTTTGCGCGAAGCTCAGTCGCGCGACGAGAGTTCTTGTGTATATCACAACGGTGGCGGCTCGGCGATCGGCCCCGCGCGCGTACCGTCGAGATGCCGTATACACACACACACACACACACGCACACACACATATATACGCGGATAAGCGAGTGCGAAGGGGGAGTCACGTGACCGACTGTCCTCCTCCTCCTCGCAGCAGTTGCCGTGAGCCGTCGACGCCGCCGCCTCGTGCAGGTTGGGAAACTATAACAGGTGAGCTATATGTATATAGCTCCGAAGGAAGGTGCCTGACTTTGCTCTGTATATCGGTGCTAGGTAGATATAGGCCTATGGAGTCGACGAGCCCCGTCTCTCTCTCTCTCTCTCTCTCTCTCTCTCTCTCTCTCTCTCTCTGTAATGTATTGCAGTATTATACACAGTATATAAATAGGCGAACGCTTACTTTCCGCGCGCGATCACGACTCCGTATGCAGTGGCAGGTATAATATTGTATCCTTTGGAGCGGCTGTATACTGACTCAGCTCCGAGTCCCGCAACACATTCGTATATGTGAGCTACTGCTATCCGCGCGATGTTTACGCTGCTGCTGCTGCTGCTGCCTGAGCTGACTCTTTAATGCACGTTAGGATGCTAATGCCGCCTACGTATATATATATACCTACCTTGCATGTTTATATATATACACCAACGATGCGTGGGAAAGCCGATGCGACGAGAATCGCATATGATATTCTATGGGATGTATTCGTACGAACGATTGGCCCTTTTTGCACTTTCAATTTGCGATATATCGTTGCGGGTACAAGTCGATGATCGCCGAGCCGTCCCGAGGCTTGAATACAATGTTCGAAAATTCAAAATTTGTACGCGCGCGCGTGTGTGTTTGTCTGTAACGGTGGACTCGTATAATACAATGGTCGAACGAGATGTTTGAACTCGCTATCGATAACGACGATACAAACTCGAATTGCGATATCGGAGGTGCGTATATAATATACACGAATAGCACCGAGATAAAGCAGCGTCGATCAATATTGTACGATCTATTATATTATTTCATGTAGGACGTCGGAGCTGCACCGGCTATACGTACGGAAAAGCTAATATTATGAAGAGTCGCGGATTATATTACGGCAGATGTAAGTCAGAGTGTTTGTTATCGGGTCAGTAATGCCTCTGCATCGTCGTGTGTGTGAGTGTGTGTGTGTTGTGTGAGACACTCGTGCCGCGCTTGTGCGTGCACTTGTGTAACAATAACATTGAACAGAAGCTGCTCTTTCTCTCTCTCTCTCTCTCATTCTCTTTGCCATGATTTCGAGTGCGCGTCCGTTCGTGAATGTATTATACGTGTGGCAGGCTCGCGCGGAGAGGCAAAGTTTTATGACTCGCGCGTTACACGTTGAATAATATTACGTTTTTATGTGTGCATGCATGCACGCACGCATCGCGAGGCGAAAAGAAACGTTCGACCGCGATCGGCGCAGCGGTTGCGTAAGAGAAAACGTCGTACACAGCTTCAAGCAGCACGCAGAATACAGCGTGAGAGAGAGAGAGAGCACATGCCTATATGTCGCTGCCTTTTTCCGATGCACCTATACATACGCATTCAACACGTTATTTTTTTTTTTTTTTTTTTTATATACGTAAACACGGTTTGTTTACGCGCGTTCGTGCGCGGCAAGTGGCGCGTCGAATCGTAGAATCGAAGACAAGAGTGTTTTCGAAGAAGCCAGCAGTTTTCGGAGCACCCCGCGCGCATTTACAAAAATTCCCCGAGTTGTCACGTGAAATCGAATGCTGCACACGAGCACGTGTATCTCGTATCAGTGACCGTATATACACACACAATCCTTTACTTCAGCGATTCGCACGCGGCCATGGTATTATATACCTCCGCTGCAGTGTATTGGCCTTTCTCGAGTTCACTCGAGAGGGTTGCCTTCCCGAGACGCTTTAGTATATATATTTTGAAGAGAGAGAGAGAGAGGAGCAAGTTTATATACAAAGAAACGAGCTGGCACACCGCCTCACCTGTAAAAGGCACGTCGACGCGCGCCACTGCTGCTCGTACCGCACTACGGTCTATACTATGTTCGCCAGGCGCAGCACTCGACTCCCCCTCATAGATATACATATGGCCGATTCTCTGTGAAATCGAATGGCCAAAAAATTTTTTTTTCTGCAAATATGAAAAACTTGCTGTTCCCGATGTCAGAAATGTCCCCAAATTTTATTAGAATTTTTGGGACCATCTATCACTCTTTTTCAGAGGCCCGAAGTTGGCCATTTTAGGGTTTTTTTGAAATTCATGAAAAATCACAAATATTAAAATAATTCCTGGATTAAAGTAGAATGATTCAAAAGTAAAAGTGCCCAGCAACTTTTTTGTTGGAAATTGTCCAAATTTTCAGAAAAAAAATATGCCAAAGTGATTGGAACAATCTAGGTAAGTGTAAAGCAAAAAAACTGCCAAAGGGACATAAATGATGAAATCTAATCGAGTTCGAACCGGACTTTCATTTCCTAAACTATGTAAAAAGCTTCCCAAAGATGTCAACTACTGCCTGATAAAGTTTTGTAATGGGTCTTAAAGTTTAACGCAATGTAGACAACAATGTGTGGCGAAAAACATGCAAAAAAGGTCAAAAATAGGCCCAAAATGCCTAAAATCACCAAAAACAGCCATTTTCAGGCCTTTTTTGCATGTTTTTCGCCACACATTGTTGTCTACATTGCGTTAAACTTTAAGACCCATTACAAAACTTTATCAGGCATTAGTTGACATCTTTGGGAAGCTTTTTACATAGTTTAGGAAATGAAAGTCCGGTTCGAACTCGAGTAGATTTCTTGTTTTATGTTTTTTTTTTAATGTTTTCCCACTATGCTCTCTTTGGGTGGCTCCAATCACTTTGGCATATTTTTTTTCTGAAAATTTGGACAATTTCCAACAAAAAAGTTGCTGGGCACTTTTACTTTTGAATCATTCTACTTTAATCCAGGAATTATTTTAATATTTGTGATTTTTCATGAATTTCAAAAAAACCCTAAAATGGCCAACTTCGGGCCCCTGAAAAAGAGTGATAGATGGTCCCAAAAATTCTAATAAAATTTGGGGACATTTCTGACATCGGGAACAGCAAGTTTTTCATATTTGCAGAAAAAAAAATTTTTTGGCCATTCGATTTCACAGAGAATCGGCCATATATAGTAGTAGTAGTGCGCATATCAAACGGTTCTCTCTAACAAACTCGCATACATGCTTCGGCGGTGCCGGCCGCGAGTCCGAAAGACGGCGCGGTGTTTTGAAGGAGCGCGCGGCCGACCCGTTACCATGACGACCTCCAATACCGCGTACCATGTGTTATAATGTGTCCGGTTAACTGCGGCCGAGCCCCTACTCGTAGATCTGCTTTTGCACATCCAACGCGCAGAGAGCCGGAGTGGAGTGGGCTTTCAGGCGCTCGTCGTGCGATTATATTTGGTTTCTTTTTTTTTTTTTTTGAAAATGCGTATTTTTTGTTATAATTTTGTTGCAAATTAATTCGAATGTTGTCTTACCAGAAGATAAGTTCTTTTTATTTAATTTCCAAGGTACCAAATAAAAGTATCCGTCGTTTCATTTAGACATAAAAAATGGATAGAAGTGAAAAGAATGCAACAAGTGTCAAAAAAATTTTGGACAAAAATCGTATTTGCTTGTTAACCATAAAACAGATTATGAGAGTCGTAAAGATTTCGAATTCGAAAAATGACAGAAAGATTTTGCATGCAAGAAATAGGAGAGAAAATTTATATATTGATGTCATTTGCTCTTTTACCAAAGAACAGTCCACGAAGGTCGCAAAGATCATGCATGCAACAGTTGCGAGAAGAAGTTTGAGCATAAATCGCATTTGCTTTGCCACCAAAGGACAGTCCATGAGGGTCGCAAAGATTACGCAGGTGATATTGTGAGAAGAATTTTGGGGGGTCAAAGTACTTCCATCAGAAACAAAAAAAAACAGTTCATGAAGTTAGTAAAGATTAAACATGCGACGAATGCGAGAAGATATGACGATTGACAATCATAAATATTGTATAGATACTTACAGAGATATTTTTTTTTAATTTCAATAAACATTGTGGCAATAAGATTGTGTCTTACCTCGCATGCTATCAGCTATCATTACACCTTCGTTCATAGTCGTTGTGGTGCTTTACTACTAATTAATTAATACTCAATGTTAATTTTATAGTCTACTTTTCTGCAAGCTCTTCATGCAAGGATCAGCTCAAATTTTTTTCATGTCCCGCGAAAAAAAAAGATCTTTTTAAGATCTTTTTAAGAACGTCTCAATTATGAGCCTCAGTGAGATGCTTTGAGATGTTTTTAAGACGCTCAATAATTGATTTTTACTGAGACGTTTCCGAGATCTTATTAAGATGTTTTTTTTCTCGCCGAAAAAGATAATTTCCAGTTTTTTTTTGTCAAGTTAAAGTCTTTTTCGACGAGAAAAAAACATCTTAATAAGATCTCGGAAACGTCTCAGTAAAAATCAATTATTGAGCGTCTTAAAAACATCTCAAAGCATCTCACTGAGGCTCATAATTGAGACGTTCTTAAAAAGATCTTAAAAAGATCTTTTTTTTTCGCGGGGTATTGATTGGAATTGTGAATGAAGTACTAAATCTGTGAATTTATCATAGACCAGATGTGGTATGATCATCTTAAAATCGAATCTTGAATTTTCAGTAAACCTTCAAACAACTGCATCTTCTGTTCTAGAGAACTTTGAGAGTTTTTAAATGTACCAAATTGAAGGTAATTTTGTATTCTCTAAGAATATATAACTATCATTGGGGTTCAAGTTTGTCTAGCGTTTGTAACTCTTAAGCAACTGAAAAAATAATAACAAATCGATGCTTCCTAGCAGCAAGATGCCAGTTCACAGAGCAGAGCCGCATCATGCCAGTTCAGAATCTATTCGGCGAGATGCTAGTTCGGCGCGCCGTATTCTGCATGATGCTTCTTCGAGGCCCATGTAGTAAAAATAATAAAAATCAAAACTAGACTGTAGATTACACTTTGCGAGGACAATTTAAAACTGTACACGATTTAATTTTCAGTTAAATTCGCACCTCCATAGAGTTATGGAATTTTAAATTGCCTTCGCAAAGTGTAATCTACAGTTTAGTTTTGATTTTTATCATTTTTATTATATGGGCCTCGAAGTAGCATCATGCAGAACGCGGCCACGAACGAGCATCTTGCCGAACGGCGCGCCGAAGTAGCATCTTGCCGAATACATTCTGAACTGGCATGATGCTGCTCTGCTCTGTAAACTGGCATCTTGCTGCTAGGAAGCATCGAAATGTAGTTTCGAGCGCGACACAGAAAGTTGAACGTTTTATATTGTAGCCTCAGTAAAAATAAAAAAAACCCTATATAAAGTTACATGGTTGAAAACTTCTTTAAGAGACGAAAAAATTGGTTACTCGATCGTCTTAATATCAAAAAAATTACGCAACATACAGATGTACGAAGATAAAAAAAAAACGAAAAAAAATTAATGTAACGTGATTTTTCAACCTTCCTATGGTTATATCTTTGCTTCTAAGGCACCTAGAGGGCTAAAATTTTACAGAGAAACTTCTGCAAACGGGTATAACAAGCCTTGAAACTTTCAGACCAATCAGTCAATTTGGTACAGAAAAATCTGGCAAAGATTTCATACTGAAGCATAAAGATATTGTTTTTACGAATTTCGAACTTCAGGCTTCATGCGCCACCTGAAAACATCATTTGTTTGCGCCCAGCTCGTGACTTTTTTCTTTTTTTATCTTAAACTTTTAATAAATTACTTTTTCATACCAGCGGCCCGAAAGTGACTACTTCCCTGCCGCTGCGCAAAGCGGGAAGAGCGATTTTCGGGCCACTGTGTATGAAAAATAGTATACAGGCCTATGCCGCGAAAAAAGAAAGCCCCAGAGCACGTGTTTATTAGCCTCGGCTTCGCCTCGGCCACTAATTACACGTACTCTGGGACTTTTCTGTTTTTCGCGGCCTAGGGCAGTAATATACTATTTCGTTCCGCCCTAGTGTTCATCCAAATTGGGAAATATACGATACTGCAGCGCCTCTCAGTACACAATATGGGCGTTCCATAAGAACTAGTGGTAAAGTCAGCCATACCCTGCTCATCTAGTTCTCGTGTAAATTAACATTCGATGCCCAGCGGCGCTGCGGTGGTTAATGGCTCAATTAGGCAAAGTTCTCTAGTTTTGGCCACCAGAGCACAGCAGCGTCTTGAGTTTCAAACGTGTGTTATTCATCATATGCTAACACTGTAAAAAATCATTAAAAGTTAATAATAAAAATCCTAAGAACGTGACTTTCATGGTGATTGTACATATCTATCTATTGGAAGCGGAAATAGCTCATTGTCATACTCGCTTTACTTGAGAGAAAAGAAAAGGTGTCGATAGATAAAATGAGAAGAAATTGACAGCGTGGCGCAGCTCACTAGTTTTCTGTCAAAATGGTAAGACATGCTTTCTGCTGCGATTTATGCACTTGTTGGGCTGTATACTTTCATGTACCAATGTTACTGGTGCAAACTCAAAATTAGCAAACTTATACTATAGCAGGCCATTTATTTTTTTAGGAAAGAATTAAATGGAAATGGATTACTTCAGTCTTGATATTGCTCTTCATCAAGGCTCAATCATTCCAGGCCCTAGGAGTTGCTCCTGTGAACTACATAAAGGGACAGGAAATAGATGTGGAAGGGATCAAAATGTTTAGTTCTCGTGAACAAATATTTTATGAATATTATTCATTACCTTTTTGTTTGCCCAAAAATGATGCCATATCGTATAAATCTGAAAATTTAGGGAAAATTTTAAGAGGCAATGGGTGAGTTTTTAAAATTTAGTATCTCATAGTAAAAACATGATTCACAATATTTTTCATGCTTATTGGAATATTTCAGAAATGTTAATACGCCTTATAAAGTTGCAATGGCACAAAATGCATCTTGCAAACTCCTTTGTCATACACCAACAGAACCCATGACTTGGAATGAAAGTTATTCTTCACTCGTCATTGAACGAATTCAACAATCATACATTATCTATTTGTAAGACATCTAAAGCTTTTTTATAAGGGTAGAAAAAAAAATTATACTCAATTTAATATATTTTTCTTATGTTAAAGATCGATAGACAATTTTATAGCAGCAACTATAACTAAGAAAGGGCAAGACACATATATACGACCTGGTTATTATGTAGGTGGTATTGATGAGAAAAATAAGGTTTATATTAACAATTATTTGAAACTTAAAATAGCCTACCATAAACATGGAGAGTAAGTTTGATAAATTTCTAAAATTAAAATTTGTCAAAATTTAAATTTTCTTTATTTGTGCATCAATGCATTATATTGTTTTTAGGAATGAATTTAGAATAGTTGGTTTTGAGATAGAAGCTTTGTCAGTAGATTATAACCAGGTAGGCTATGACAGCGATACTTGTAATATTCCACCACAAGCTAGTCTACAATACATCAATCCAAATGGAACCAAAATTCTATTTTTCTATTCTGTTGAATGGGAAGAATCTGATGTTACATGGGCTAATAGGTGGGATATTTATCTTACAACGTCTATTTCAGATAATCGTTGGAATGGTACTATCACAATGACACTACTTTTAATTTTATTTTTGGGTAAGTTAATACTTTGAAAATCATACAATACCTATATTATTATAATATAAAAGAGTATAATATAATATTACTTTCTAGGAAGCTCATCTTTTTTGTTGTACAAAACATTAGAAAAATACATTTCAAGGTGCATAGGTGTTGATAGTGATTATCTTGCGAGATTAGAAGAAGCTATTGAAGATCCAGAGGTGTACCATGTTGTTTATGCTGATGTATTTAGACCTCCCACTAACTCTCTTCTGTTTGCTGCTGTTATTGGTAGTGGTATTCAAGTATTTGTGATGACATTTATTCTTGTCCGTAAGTTGACTTATTTACTGCATTTGTAAATATTCTGATAAGAAATAAATTATAATTTAATAAATCTTATAGTTTTTTTCATGCTTGGAATATTTTCATCAGCTAGTAGAGAAGCTGTAGGAACTTGTGCAATTTATTGTTTCGGTTTCTCTGGACTAGTAGCTGGATACTTTTCAGGTAGATTATATAAGACGATGCAAGGAGAAAAGTGGAAAAAATCGGCTCTTTTGGTAATTTTTTTGTATACCATTTATTCAATTCATTTGAAATACTATCATCAGCATTTACATTTTTCATGCAATTTATAGACTGCAACTTTATATCCTGGCATAGTATTTGGAGCATATTTTTCCCTTAACTTTTTTTTGTGGGTACAACACAGTTCAGGAACAGTTCTTTTTTCAACAATGATTTCTTTGCTAGGCGTTTGGTTTGGCATTTCTTTACCATTAGTTTACTTAGGTTACTTCTTTGGCTATCATAAAAAACCTTTTTTTTATACTGTTAAAAATAATCACAAGCCAAAAAAAATTTCTAATCTCATATGGTTAGTGAATCTTGCAATCAGGTAAGTTAGAGAAATCACAAATTTTTTATTATTTATTCATTATATCTAATAATAAATTTTCTGTTGTTAATAGCTTGCTCATGGGTATAATACCCTTTGCAGTATCTTGGATAGATATAACTTACATTATGACTTCAGTATGGAAAAACTATGTATACAATGCCTCAGGATTTCCATTCATAATTTTTATCCACTTAGTAATATCTTGTTATGGAATCACTATTACCATGGTTTACTGCCAATTAGCTGCGGAAGTAAGTATTTTAATTGTCTTACAGATTGCTTTGATGATTTAATAATTTATTTCACCGACACTTCATTTTAGGATCATAGATGGTGGTGGGGAAGTTTCACGTTTGGTGGAGCATCAGCTGCATACATTCAGTTATATTCAATACATTTTTTCTTTAAAAAATTATATATAACAGAGCTAGCTCCGACTTTGATGTATTTCGGTTATATGGGCCTGGTAGTTATCACATATTGGTTGTTTACTGGAACCATTAGTTTTTTTATTTCTTATATGTTTATCAGAAAAATTTATGCGGTTGTTAAATTAGAATAGTTACATCAAATGATTTTGTTAGCTAGTGCATCTGTTTTGCCAAAATGGTACTAATGTATTTCTTTGTTTTGCTGATAACTAATTTTCATTTGATATGATTGCAAGTTTGGTTAAAATCATCTTAGTAATTTCAAGATCATAGTTAATTATTTACTAATTTTAAGAAAATTAGAGACCTGTTTTTTTTCGTATTACCAACTTCATGAACCAACTATTTTGTTATGCATCAATTAGATAAGTTAGTGTGGTTTTTATTAATGTTAAAAATGCAAGTTAACTTCAAGTAAAAATCAAAGTCGAATTATCATTTTTATAACACACTATCAGTGTGTGTGATCGCGGGTGTATATACTGTGTATTATATATTAATGACTCTAATTAGGTATGATTCTACTTTGTCTAATTCGAAGTGTATATAAATCTAATTTCATATGAATCTCACTCATTCTGTAGTACTATAATAAAACAAATTAAGACATGTTATGAATACCCTTTTTTTTTAATTTTCCCATTAAACGATTTTCTTAATTCATTTTTATGTCTGAATTATTTTCGAAATCGTTGGAAGTTGATATTTGTTTACGGTCTATTTTTGGTTTTTAATAGCTTGCGATTTTTCATCGGCTAATCGCTTTTGAATTGCCATCACTTTTTAGAAATTACACAACATCTTTTTTGCATAGATATAAATACATTTTTTTTTTCAAATTTTTCTATATTGAGATCTAAAGGTAACTGTATGTAATCCTTGCGGTGTTGTGCTCATTCATTACGAGGGATTAATAAAAACAAAACGCCTGAGGTTCTTTATATCATTATATTTGTGCTCCGGTTGAAAACAAACGCTCGAAAAAGCGAAAAAAAGTCGGCTCCGGATCCGTCCCTACCGGTGAGTCGGCAGCTCGTTGACGGCCCACTCGAGCTCCTGCGACTGTCCGGTCCTGGCCGATTTCTCGCAGGCGTCGGCGATCTTCGACACGGCCATGATCTCCTTCTCCTGCACCAGCGGCTGAGCCTTGCCCAGCGCCACGTCCAAAAAGTGCTCCATCTCCCTGGCGTAGGCGTTGCGGAATCGGCTGGCGAACGAGTACCAGATCGGCGGCTTGCGCTGGCCCTGCTGGCCCAGCTGGGCCGTCACGCAGTGAATGGGCTGCTCGTTGGTGGCGTCTATCAGGCCCTTGGGTCCGAACACCTCGACGCGCTGGTCGTAGCCGTAGCACGAGTTGCGCGACAGGTCGACCATCCCCACGGTGCCCGAGGGGAAGTGGAAGACAGCGGCGACCGTGTCGAAGTCGTCGATCGCCTTGATTTCCGGTATCATGGCGCTCGCGTGCACGCTGACCTGTGAGGCAACCGATTTCATCCGGTTTTTTATACAAAGATCTTCCGACGAACATTTTTTCATGAGAAAGTCTTATAAAGTCTAAAAAAGCCTTAAAAAGTCCTGAAAATGCTCGGATTTTGTACAACTGATTAATAATTTTAAAGAGTTAATAAGAGTTTTTAAAAATTCCCGAAATTTTTTTTAGCAAAAGTGTCAAGTTTTTTTCCATTTTTTCTAAATTGTTCATATGGTCATTCGCAAAGTTTTTTCACCATGACTTTCAACAAGCGTGGATACCGATCAAAAAGTTCTTATAAATATGAAAAACTTTTATCAACGTTTAATAACTCTTTGAAACAATGAATGACACTTGTAAACATTTTTTGAAAGTAAATAAGCGATTTCCTTACCCGTCTGAATATGTCGGAAACCAAATATTAGGTTTCACATAAATTCATATCAATTAAAACTCTTATAAAGTTTTATTAACTTTTAAAAATCATGGTACGAAATCCTAACATTTATAAGAATGGGTATATATCATCATCAAATCGTCGTACCCTGGTCGGATACTCGCCGAGCATCCAGGTGAGCAGGTCGATGTCATGCACCATGCAGTCGTGAAAGATGCCCCCGGAGGTCCTGAGATAGTCGATGGTGGGCAGGGGCGAGTCGCGCGCCGTCAGCCGCATTATGTGCGCCTGGCCGACCTCGCCACGGCGCAGACGCTCGTACACGTCCCGGTAGCTCGGGTCGAAGCGACGATTGAAGGCGCAGAAGAGCGGGCGGGAGGCGCGACGGGCCGCCTCGTAGCACTTGGCCGTGCTCGCCGGCTCCTCGGCGATCGGTTTCTCGCAGAAGACGGCCTTCTTGGCGCCGAGGGCTCGCGTCACGATGCCCTCGTGCGTATAGGTGGGCGAGCAGACGACCACCGCGTCGACCCTGCACTCAAAGCGGATTCGTTATCGTACGTTGATAGTTTTTAATGTCATTGTGTATTACTTTGGATCGTTGTAAACTCGATCGGCCTGTTTGCTACCGATAACGGGGATGTCGTCCAGCCGCCAATACTCCTTCAGGTCCTTCCACTTGGACTCCGTGTCGTCGACGACGTAGAGCAGCTTCACCCTCGGATTGTTCACGAGATTCGAGAGATGTATGGTGCCGGCTCGGCCGAGGCCGAATATCGCCACGCCCAGGACGGGATCGCGTCTCTTCCCGTCGCTCTTCAACGCGCAGTCGTTCACGTATCTGCGCGAACGATTCGATTTAGGCACTAGAATCGATTTTTCTTTTTTTTTGACAATACTTACTTGGAGTACAGATAATCCTCGGGCGTTGGCACGGGTTTCGGCTTCGTGTACGGCGACGCCTCCTTGAACTTGATGGTGGCCATGATCGATCGAGAGAGCTTTGGCGGAAACGAGCGAAATCGGGACACGAAACGTTCGATGCGCGACGGCCTCGTGCCAAGTAGAGGACACCAACGATATCTTCTCGATTATATGCTTTATTATTGACGTAATTTTATCCCCCTTCTCGTGGTGGGAGATTTACATGTCGGCGAACGAAGAAAATCATCGACGACTCTCGATGCCGCCTTCGTTTTTCAAGCGTCACTTTTATTTTTATTATTTTTTTTCCAAGTTCGAGAATCGTGCGATGTTATGTGCACAGTGACGGTGCACTATAACGAATTGCCTATGTGGACAGTGTGTTATTCATCACTGTGACAAGAGGTAAAAACATTACCATGCATAAAGCTACCGTAAAAAAGACAATTTTTCGAAGCTATCGAAATTACGATATGGAAACCAAGGGTTATCTTCGTTGTTATCGAGTTTTAATACCGAGGCATTATACGCAATCGGTGCATTTTTCATCGCGACCGAATTTCAAGGCTCGCTCGATTATGCACTTTGAAAATAAAACTCTTTCTTTACGTTGTTTTTTTTTTTTTTCATTATCGCGTGCTTATACTCGATATAGTATCGCGGTTTCGTCTCCCATCGAACGGAAAATTAATTTTCAAATTCAATTACAGTCATGGAAAGGCGTGGAATAAAAATACGCATTATTAACAATTATATTCTCATATATATTTATTACTGATGTAACGAAATAATAATTAATATTGCAACGAATATTTGTCGCGTGCAAATCACGTAACAATAATATATAATTTTTATAGCAAACAATTCAAAATTTCGATTTAACATGACAAGATCAAAATTTTCTCGCAATATTTTCTCAACTTTTTTTTTCAAAATAGTCATTATACATCTAGAAAAAAATGTGAAATCGCAAGATAAAAGAAGTTTCATATGCTTAACAATTACAATTGTATATTAACTACATCTCGATTTAATCATTAAGCACATTGCATTTAACTGAACTGGCTTACAATTAAAATTTGTCAAAGTCAAATGTTTCAGCGTAAAGCCATGCTTTGACATCACAAAAAATTCTTATTTTACACTTGATAAATGAGTAATGTGGAGTCAAAGTATAAATATAAACATATATTTATTAAAGAGTACAAGTGGTGTACAACGGTGAGAGAATGGTGATACAACAGAGCGACCGCTTGTGACGGGAGCTCAATAGCAACTGACTGCGACACCTCGGAGCGCGAGACCGTTGACCGAACGCCGATGGCAACGCACTCTGGCGAGGACCAGATTTATATATTGAAACTCATCCCGCGTGTACAACTATATATTATACTCTGTTTAACAACACTAACACAAAAAAAAAATACGAAATTTTTTCGTGTTTTGTCATTTGTATGCCATTTCTAATTGCACTATTTCAGAGTTTACTTAAATCTTGTAAACTAAAATTCCTTACCGCTATGCATGTTGATTTATTTCGTTTTCGTAACACGAATCTGAACTTTTATTCGTCCAGAAGCTCATCACACTCTTTCTGCTCATATCTAGCAAATAAGCATGAAGTTAATTTCTTCTTTTCTTTCATAAGCGACATACTTGACGAAGCAAGTATAATGCAATTTTTAACTACAATATTTTGTACAATAATGAATAATGAAAAAATCAACTTCAGTGTTCAATCTATGTTTAATATTAGAAGTAAATATGTACTATGTAATTAATCTAACAAAAAACAAATATTTTATTTACTGTAAATATCTCGCTCTTTTATTCGAAGTAATAACGAGTTCAACATTTTAAATAATTTTTTTAAAGTGATATTTGTATAGTTTTTACATGAACTTTTTTTGCACGCATAATTTCTTAAAATATTAAGCTAGTTACGAGGTCTCATAACTTATAGTTACATTTCAATATCGCAGTTAAAAATTATGATACAAATAAAGTATTTTATTACATACTACTTACAAATATAAATTGATACATTTCTAAATAAATATAATTTTATTTTTTTATTTCTTGATCTTTTTATTACATAAGTTTCAACGAAGCAGTTATTGCTAATCTGCTCGTCAATATGATTACATTTGATATGTTTATTCTTGTATACTTTTGAACTAAACATACTTTTTCTATAATTATTTTGATTGACTGGTAAATTGCAAATCTAAAATTAGAAAAGATCATTAACTGAGCTCTTCAATTTGGCAAGTAAAGACTGTCATTATTCAAGAAGTTAAAAGCACCTTCTTAACGTTCTTTGTAATTATTCGGGTGATAACTAAGTTGACGAATGCACTTTTTAACGCGCTAACGAAAATTTGAATCATTTCCATGTCAATTGCAGATAAAAATGTTGTTCTTCTCCCAAAGTAGAAGTTATTTTAATCAGTTAAATATTGCAGGACTTAAAATAATATGTAAAAGTAAAACTTAATTTTACTGGTCTATGATAGTAGTAAAATTAAAAATATTGCTTGCGACCGGCCATGGAAGACGTACGTGATATTTGTCGTTTTCATACAAATTTATATCGACAGTTCATTTAGTAATTTTTATACAATTATTCGACGTAAAGCAGGACGATAAAATTATATAGTTATTTTAAAGTATCTCACTTATTTTAAAAATCAATTCTAAAATAAATAGCACTTTCAACTCAATTTATAATATTATTTACAAATTTATTTACGTTACATTTTCACTTGAGTGAAATTTTTATTTAATTTTTCGATTTGCAACCAATACAAAATAAATTTGTGTTTTTTTTTCTACTCATCGCTCATAAGCTAGTTTTAGAAAAATCTCTTTCATTCTTTTCAATGATTTTCTATATTATCAGAAATTAAAGTATTTTTAAATTTGGAATGTCAACGATTTTGGATTTCAATATTTAAAAATAGGTGGTGAATAGACGTATTATAATCGTCTTTATAATATTAACTTGCGAAGGGCTTTGGTTTTATATCATTTATACGTACATTCGTTAGTTTTTACTTGTAAATAAAAAGTGTACGATAAAATGAAAATGTTTATGAAACTTGATTTTCATTGCTTACTACATATAATTTGATAATTTGATGATGTTAACTAAAGTTACTTCACTGCACAATATTGCACATTTTGATTTAATATAAATCTGTTGTTAAAAAAAATAAGGGATATAAAAGTCAAATTTTTTTTTCAACTGGACTCGGCGGAATTTTTCGTCGAGTCCCAACGTTTAAAAATTCATTAATTTATTACCAAAAATGCTTGGGACAATATCAATCAACAGAATTGTCATTAATGAAAGTTAAGGGCTCGTTTTTTTAAAAATAAAACTCATATATGTACATTCGATGTTTGTAACGACGAGGCGTCAATTTTCGTGCAATCATTCCTTTTTTCGTCCGATTACTTTTCGTAATCACCGCGAACTTGCCAAAAAGCTGGAATGCACGTGTCGTTTCCTCGGACTCCATTCGTTCCGATATGATAGCAAAAAATAAAACGAGTTGGAAAAAAACTCGCGCGTGTCTAGACTAGAAAGTAATATTGTGCGCCCGCGCATCACATTCGTTGATCATCGCTCCAAGAGATAATCGGGCTACTTTTCGTATACCTCTTTGCGGTTTTTCTTCGGGCGTTGAATTTTTTTTTTTTTTTTGTTTTCACTCTTTCGAGAACGTTTCAACATTCTCGTATAAATATACTTAAGCAGAGTTTTGGCAAATATATCGTTTTTCTCTCTTTCGTTTTTCCTCCTCTCTTTTTTCTCGTACATGGTAGGATGCGTATAGTCTCTCAAATGATGAAGAGATCGACGTACTGGCTGCAGGGCGGTTGATGAATCTGATGAATTCGCTTGTCCATGTCGGGCCTAGGAATCAGCGCTTCGACACGAGGCTCCGCTAGTTGCAAACATTCCGGAGACGCTATCTGGAGAAAAAAAAGGATCTCAATTGAAGGAATCCAGATTAGTCGAATTTCTAAAATCGACTGTACTCACGATGGTGGCCTGCTGAGGAATCGTGGCGATGCCGTGAACATTGGCCGCGGGATTGTAATAGTTCGTCGGGCTCACCGGCGGCGAGGAATAGGTCCAGTACAGCAGCGGAGTGTAGGGCACCTGAGGCGGTCCGCAGGGCAGCATCGCCGGCATCGGCGGCGGCGCCGGGTATATCGTTCCCGGCTGCAAACGAGGCGGCATCATCGGGCTTCCTATGGTATCGAAATATAAGACGAGTTAATTTTGGGTTTTCTCGCCGCTTCTTCGCTTCGAGTACAAATTAATTGTGATTGCAAAACGTGATTACGGATACGGCTTTCTATCGGAGATTTTAAATCATCTGACCGCGACGACAAATCTTTGCAGAAAAGAATTCAGGTTTCTTATGCGATTTTATATAACTTTTGTATATGCATCAACTTCTGTTATTTCGAGACGCGCGATGTTACAGTGACACCAAAGAAATAAAAAATAATCATCATTACAAAGCAAATTAACCCGTTACATCCCTTTGCAAAGAGCCTATGTACAAAAATGTTTAGAGAGTTTTAAAAACATAGAGTCTACAAAAAAAAATAACCATTTCGCGACCCACACATAATCATAACGTATTGTAATGTTCCAAAAAAAAAAAGGATTTAATGATCTTTGTAACGCGAAATCAAAACATCACACATTTTATTATCCTTTTAACTTAGCCATATATTAAATCAATTGTTTTTTTCCATATTGGAGATAAACTTACGATTATCTGATATCGTAAATTTGTTTTTGATGTGTAAATTTCATGAAAAAAAGCACCAATAGAGTTTTTCAATGTACCAAATTAATACACAGATAATCGCAAGTCAATTGCGCCAGCCAGATATTGAATAATGATTTACTTGGCCTACCTGGAAGCACAGAAGTTAGTATATGCACGTAGAAGTCCCGCTACCAAAATCGACACTTGTACCATCATAATTATATACCTTTTTTTGTTTTTGTTTATATAAATGTGTGAATGTGCCGCACCACCTCCATGAGATTCTGCCCAAGAGCCTCGTTTATAAAATGTTGCTTAGATCGCCACATCACCAGGTATAACGTACACAACCAAATATAAATATTTATATACGTACTTGCCCATACAGTATTTTCCCTTTTTTTTTTATCATACGCATCGGCAAAAAAACTCTTTTTTATTCAGTTTTCAACGGATGAACAATGAAGCGAATAAAAAAAGAGTAGAAATGAGATTCGATCATCTACATATATTATTACGCAGAGAATCATGTGGCAAAATTGAAATACAAGCGTTAGAGTACGAATGAAGTACACAAATGAGTTAAAGTAATTTTACGCTTCTCTGTCTGAGTATTTATAAGTAGATGAAGGAGAAGCATTTCTCAGTTGTTATGAACAATAAAACAAAAGATAGATAAAACTAAATGACAAATAAGTCCCATTTCTTTCTTCGACTTAATTAACTTCTTAGCAAGTAAACTGAAAAAATTAATTTCATGAAAAAACGTGTAACTTGCTGCTCATTTACAAAAAAAATTCTATTCATCCTAACTCATGATAGACAAGTTCCATGTTTTGACATTTGAATATATAAAAAATTATTATACTCATGAATAGAAAAATAAAGCAGGATTCTTTGGCAATCTCGTGAAAAACGTGATACTTGGTATAATAATATATGAAAAATTTGAAAATTTTGAGCAATTAAATAAACAATGAATCTTTAAACTCCCAGAATTACTTATCAATCACATCATGGTTTCAATAAATAGTTCAAAGAGTTTTTTTTTTAATGAAAAATGTTTTTGTATGAAAAATAGCTGATGTATCCGCTGAAATTTTATGTTGTTATTAGTTGTAACTCACAGAGAAAAGACCAAAGAAACCTTGATGTACCAAATGAAATAATTGAAAATTTTAAAACGTAACTCGGTCAGTACCGAAATCACGTTTGAGTAAAAAGGATCGATGACCGTACTTTTTGTAATTTTAGATTATGATATTATTATAAACAATAAAAACATGCAGGCATAGCTTGAAATAAAGTATTTTAAAAATTATTCATGCAAATAAACTACTCTGAGAAAAAAGTAAGAAAAGTACGTATTTTAATCATGACTACAGATTACTTACTTTTTCATCAAAGCAGTTCAATTATACCCTCATTTTGTTCTATTGAATTAATAGATATCGTAATATTTAAAAAAGCGAATTCATAACATTAAAGTATGTAACGCTGTTAAAACGTATGTGAGTAAACAAATAAAACAATTTTTCTGATGTTAATATTTAAAAATTGAAGTTCTTATTGCTATGTTAGTAAGTAAAAATTATATAAGTTATGAAAATAATGATAAACAAATCAGCATACGTTTTTTGCGTTTCTCCATCTATCATGAAATCGAAATAAGTATTAAGACACTTGAAAGTAGAAAACAAAAAAGTACGACCACCGTTATAGGGATAAGGTGTTGTGTGTATAAGAGACCACCAAAAACCCGCAAAGCCAAAAAGATCGTTTCCACGTAAGACAATTGTACATTTATTAAACATGATTAAGAATTATTGATTATAATTATCATTACACAAAAATTATACACTTTATATTTTAATTGATGCGTGCCTTAATATATAAATTATATATGTTCATGATCGCGTACGCCAAGTTGTCACTCGTTCAATAATTTTGTTCATTAATGAAAATTACAAAGGCCACGGATTTGTTTCTAATCATTTCTAATTCCTTTTTTTTTATCCATACAAAACACAGTAATGAATTAAGTAGTGCCAATACAATAAGAAAGTACTGCTTTACACCAAGCATTTTTGTTGCGTTTATAATTAAGTACCTTTACTCAAATATAAATGGTGCTTTTCAACTCAAGATCACCAAATGAGCTCTCGCGAAATAACAAACAGAAGCTTGCGTGTCGGCCTTTCAACTTTTAACTATTCTGAAATGAATATTATATATAAAAAAGACTATATACCATTATTAACCCAATGTTAAAAAACACCATGTTACCAGACAAAATATTTTTGTTTGAAAAAAATATCGCAATGGTTTGAGGTAAAAAAAAATTAGTAATAATGTGAAAAAGTGGGATTAAGGTCTTGACACAAGAAACTGTCGCTAAAACGCGAAAGCCAACAAAAAGTTCTACATCAGCCAAAACATAATCAACACCCAAGAACGAGAACTCACCATACTCTCAGAATGGAAGGAGACTTAATGTATAATTCATGTTCAATGATAAAGCAGATTTCATAATGGGAAAGCCACCTTTTTTATGGATGATTCTTATTGTAATAAAAATCATTTTGACGCGAAGTAGTTACCAAAAAATAACTCACAAATTAGATACTGACCGCCAATTTGTGAATTAGTTTTAATGAATTTTCGTTTCGTTTCAACAGCAATATGGTATTTCGATCCATTAACTGTGATAATCGTTATTTCATTGGTTTTGCTTTAGCACTTACACGCACATAGCTATATCCACATTTTCACAAAATATAATATCAAAGCAAGTGTTGCGTTAAGTTTATTACCTGTTCATAAATTATCTTATAATTAATTTTTTAATTATAAATTAGAGGTATATGTGATATATTGTTGAATATAAAAGCTCGATATTTCTGTTAACCTTTAAAAATATAAGTACAATATATTATCAAGGTGATGTTTTCACTCAACTTTTGTTTACTTTCCATCTACTCTATCACCTCATTGTTTTTAACAAGTATATTCATGAAAAGAAAAAAATCATAGCTATTAGGGTCTAAGCTTTTCAATGTTGAAGACACAATTTAAATGAACACACCTCCAAGTACCAGTCATGCATTCTTAACTAATAAAGCTTGCACCAGAGTAACGGTATAACAAAAACTTCTCGCGAAATTTTCAAATTAGTATCGTTACAATAGTTTTGGGTTTACGTCACTGTTTCAGGAAACCGCGTCAAATCAGAGAAAAAAAGTATATATTAAGGCTTGCCCAGACACTGTGATGGAACAT
The DNA here is from genome assembly GCF_000599845.2 of Trichogramma pretiosum. Classification (NCBI taxonomy): domain Eukaryota; kingdom Metazoa; phylum Arthropoda; class Insecta; order Hymenoptera; family Trichogrammatidae; genus Trichogramma; species Trichogramma pretiosum. The sequence continues at coordinate 137,007 of NW_019640808.1, forward strand.
GAAGATTTAGTTGATTAAACTCGATTAACAATTACACGCAGTAAAATACTATTTTACTTGAAGCAATTCTAATTAGTTTTATGGAATGTAACACTTATTATTATCTGAAGCTCTTTTTAAACCATTGAGCTTATATTAGGTCCTCTTTTTAGCTTATTAAGCTAACGTATAACTAAGGTCAAATTCAAGGGCGAGCACCTAGACAAATCACTCGTTTGTAATATTAGCCTCGAAGCCCAGAGCACGACTTGCGGGAAAATTGGGATTATTTACAGAATTCAAGAAGAGCTGCAATTATATCTATAATATATGTAAAATATATTCTAAGACAGAATAATGATGATTATTCTTAAAATAGACAATGATTTCTTCCTAATTGCTAAGTAAAAGAATGTAGAAAAAATATATTAACAACAAGGAGTGCTTGTCGAGAGCAAGCGAAATCCTAAGTACATTGATTATCACTGCCATTAGAAACTACACAATTGAAACTTGCAAAAAGGCACTTAATCGGCACTAACATGTCAAAATCCGTATTCGTGGATTAATAATTCACGGACGATCACAAATTTATAACATTCATCGTTATAAACATAAATATATATTGTACAAATGTGTGTTTACATTCAATCAAAGGAATGCCTAAAGGAAGTGTTTGGATATAATGTAAAATCATTTTTATCCAAGAGTAAATGCTAAAAAAGAGTACGAGTACCAGTTTGTTTTTTTTTTTTTATCTTTTAATAGCAGTCTTTATTCGCGTGTACCAGTATCGCTCACATATAATATCTGGAATATTATAATCTTACTCAGAGTGAAAAAATATCACGAGTCGTAACTTTTAGAGACAAAAGAAGTTACTGAATTCCCTACAATAAATAGAGCTAAGATTTCTTTATTAAACTCTGCATCATATATCAAAACTCGACACGATATCCAACTTCTCTCTATACTATAATAAATCTTTATTAAAAATCCTTAATAGAGTACTCTCAAAATTCATAGAAAAAACATGATTATTCATTTAAATAACTAAATATTTAATCTGAAATTCAGGTATATCGACCGCGAAAAACGCGGACGACAAAAAAGAAGAAAGCGCCAAGCGTGGGGCAAGTTCGCTTCTCGGGTCTCTACATCGGCGGAAAGAAGTGAGGGGGATATGCGAGCGTCGGGGGCTGACCGGCCTGAGTTTGGAAAGCCGCGGCGGCGGAATTCTGCCAGCTGGCCCGTTTGGGCGCTTGCGAGGCGGACTCGGCCGGGAAGGCCGACTCCCAGGAGCGCTTGAGGCTCATCAGGGTGGCGGGATTCATCGGGACGCCGGCTGCGGCGGCGGCCATCATCGCGGCGCCCGGCGGGGCCGCAGCCGCCTGCATGTAGCCGGCGGCGTTGGCGTGGGCCTGCATGTGCATGCCCGCCTGCTGCTGGGCGCGCAGCAGCTGGACGCGGGTCGCGTGGCTCATGTTCGGCGGCACGTTGAAGAAGAGCAGGGGCTGCTGATGATGATTGGCGGCGGCCTGCTGCATCGCCGCCTGCACGGCCTGCAGATGGGCCGCCTGCTGCTGCTGCTCGTGATTCGCGTAGGCGGCGGCCTGCACGAACTGGTGATGATGAGCGGGATGCTGCGGGTGATGGGTCGGGGCCGCCGCGACTATGCTGCCCGGCAACGCCAGGGCCTTGCTATTGGCGGCGGCGGTGGCGGCATTGGGCGAGGTGGAGGGCGGCACCGTGGTCGGCGCCACGGCGTGGGGTCCGTTGGCGTGCGAGCCGTTCTGCGCGAGCGCCATCAGCCACAGGTGGTCCTGCTGCCTGCTAAAGGCCTGAGCTTGAGCTTGGGCCTGGGCCTGGACCACCTGGGCCACCTGAGCTTGCGCTTGGGCTTGGGCTTGGGCCTGTGCCTGGGCTTGGGCTTGGACCTGGGCCGTCTGGGCCTGCATGAACGCGTGAATGTCCCAGAGAGGGGAGGCGGCCGGGGGCGACGAGACCTGCGGGGTCGTCGCGACCTGGGGGGGCAGACCGGCCGCGGCAGCGTTGGCCTGGGGCGACACGGCGGCCGCGCCCAGCGGCGCCGACGATAACAAAGCCTTACCGGGTAGAGGGGCGCTCGTCAGCACGAGGCTCATGTCTTCGCCGCTGCACTGGAACACCTCGATGTAGCGCTGCTTCTTGCCGAAGATCATGAAGCGATGGTGGCGCTGCTGGGCGCACGCGAACGCCGCCGCCTCGCTGTTCATCTGGATGAAGGCCTCTCCCGAGGGCTGGCCCTGCGAATCGAGAATTCGTCGTCGTGAGTCTCCTCGGCTAATGCAGGACTATAATTATAAGAGGCACGAGATTTAAAAATAGATCTTACCGTCGCGTTGTAAACCATGTGAACGCCCTGATACTTGATGTTTTTCGACAGCTCGCCCAGGAACTCGAGGATGTGTTCGACGGCCGCTTCGTAGGGTAGGCCGCGCAGCCTCACGCAGTCCTTGCGCGTGCCCGAGGGCATGTAATGCTGCGGAAGTATCGGCGGCAGCGGCGGCAATATGTTCCTCTCGAATTGCTTCGTGTCGCTCACTCGATTCAAGACCTGCGCGCAAATTTCCGCATTAGCGTGTCTCGGTCAAAAAAAAAAAAACAAAAAAAGGGTAAAGAATCGACAGCTCACCTGCTGCACCTCGGCGGTCGTGCTGCGAAACAGCTCGATGTAGCGACTGCCGATGCAGTCCCTGTGCTTGCTCAGCGCCTTCTCGGCGTCCTCCTCCTTGGCGAAGAGCACGAACGCGTCGCCGGTCGCGCGGCCGTCGGCCTTCTTCACGAACAGCACGCCCTCCTCGCCGTCGAGCACCTGGCACGGCTTCTGGCCCTGGGCGAAGAAGTCCAGCACCTGCTTGGCCGTGCAGTCGTAGGGCAGGCCGCGCATGCGCACGATGACCTGGGCGCCGCGCGACAGGAAGGCGTGCGCCTCGCCGTTGGTGCCGCCCGCCACCGAGACGAAGTCGTCGCCCGACGCCTTGTACACCTCGATGTAGCGCTGATCGATGTGGTGCTTGTGCCGCTTGAGTGCCATGTCTCTGTGCTCCTTGCTGACGAACCTGACCAGTGCCTCGCCGTTGCGTCGACCTTGCGCGCTCAGACACAGTGCCACTCCGCCTCTGTCGGGGGCCATCAAGTATAAAGATTTAAGAGCGATTTTCAAGAATTTCAAATGGTAATAAAGTGTAAAACTCGAAGAAATGTGCTACGATCGTCGTTTTAAAGCTGTACATGCGATTTAATCGAAATGATTCATCGCGGAGGTTCAACGAAACTTGGAAGCGACTATACTAGTGTATAGCACTCGTTGTGTACGTAACACGCGGGCATGCAACTTTCATTTCGATGCAAACGCACATAAATGAAGCATAATAAAAAAAAAAGGAGTACGCACTTCGTGCAATTTAAATTGTACTTTCGTTACCTTTCCTGACGTCGTTCGTAAAGCTTGCACAGAGTAAAAGTTTCAGTTCAGTATCGGGCGCATGAAGAATTGGGTAAGGATTTTTTTTTTTTGGTTTGTTTGTAAATAAGTTTATATAGCGTTAATTAGTACATGTATATAGGTATACACGTGAAAGCCAAGGAAAGAGAGTCGAATATGCGATAAGGTTTAATATTAATATATTATATGTGTTGTACTCACTTTGCGACATTAAGTCCTCGGAAGAACTTGGCCACGTCTTGATCGGACGATTGCCAGGGAAGTCCTCGGGCTCTGACAACGACGAAGTTATCTACTTTCTCATCTTTCGAGCTGAAATCGTAATCAAAAAATAAATAAAAATTTCAATTTAGTCCCAGGGATTAAAACTTCCATTCGCTCGACGAATAACGCTTTTACGAGAGCCACCGCAACGGCAGCGGCAGGTTTTAATTTCGAAACTTTCTCTAAGTGCTCAAATTACAGCAATGAGTTTTATAATGAACAGGCCTCTCGGTGAGCAAAAATTTGACTTACCATATTCCAGGTTCGAGGACTATGTTCACCACTTCGGAGTTGTTGAATACATGACCTGCAACAGAGAGACGTTCGACGTGCAGCGATTAACGATCGATTCTTATTTACCAAAAAAAAAATTTCATCTTCGTAATATCACCTACGAATTCACGCAGCTAAAGCATTTTACTCGAAACTAAAACTTTTATCGAAGAGTTCGGCGAGCTTTTTCAAGCACGCGCGTATCAAGAACTGAACCAAGCATCTAGCGATCAGATTCAACTTTATCCTCCGCAGCAGGTGATGCACCAAGATCATTACGATACATTCGATCGTGAAATAAAAAAAATGCCAAACGACGTGTGCCCCCGTGAGTGCGAACCGAGCGAAAGTTTCGAAAGAACTGCGGTCGAGGTGACAATTTTATATTCGCGATTTCCCAAAGCACACGAGGAAACACGTATGTACGAGCTTCGACCGTAATCGCCAAGTTGGCTCGAACGCGCGCGCTTGAATTGTAAAGTAATCGTACACCCTCGCGCGTGGCTCTTATTTCCATGACAGGCACACAGCGAGCTATACTCTCTTCTTTGTTTTTTTTTTTTTTTCAAATTCGCAGACGCAGCACTTGCCGTGCCGTTTTTTTTTCCTTTCAATTGTTTTACGCTTCATATACACGTAGATAGGCCGGAAACGTAGCGATTTATCGTATAATGGTCAATTTTCAGTTCGAACATGTTTTTTTTTCTGCTGCCTCAGGGTACCGTTACAAGTATCGACTTTTTTTTTTAAATTTATAACATCCACCGTGATTAAAGATTTTCAGACGATTTACTTCCAATTACATATTCGTCGAAATAATGATAAGGTAAGACAGATGTAAATTGAGAGAAAAAAAAATTATAACTGATAGTTTATGCTCTTACCATCCTTGATCATTCTTTGAATGATCGCAACCATATCCTGAGCTTCCTGTACATGGAAATCATGATCCTTTTCGCGTGGAAGGTTAAAATCTATCGACGTGTGGTTAAGGAAATATTTCGTTATTGTTTCTCTACACTTGTATGTACAGTTTAGATTTTTCAGTTTATCGATTAAAAATTTATGAGTTAAAAAAAAGATTAATTCGGCTTAATTTTCATGCAACCAGCGCAAAGTGTTTTTTTATCCGATTTAAATAAGAAACGAGTGTCGAAGAAGCGACAGAGAAGAAGAAGAAGTTTCTTCGAGTCGATAATTCTTAGCCTTGTTTCGTAACTAATGGAAAAAGCGTTGATATAAGTTATCGTCGATTCGTGCTTCAAGCTGGGGCTTACCGAATGATCAAGACGCAGGGATCGATCCAAAAGTGCCATCGGATATTCGATCACACGCGCGTATAATTATTACGAAGGATCCTCGTGTGTGGACCTCTTCGAATCTCTGGAGAGCAAAAATCGGCAAATTCCGTATGTGTAACGCAGCGGCAAAGTACACGATAAACTGCGGGCCTCGATACAGTTCCGATCGACTCTCGCGAAAGATAATCAAAGCTCGACCTCTGAACTCCGAGAAAGAGTGCATGCGTGTAAGAGAGAGAGAGAGCAAGCAAGCGTATATAACAGCAGCTGAGCGAGGCGATAAGACGGCCTCCTCTATATAACGTATATAACATAACGCTGACACTACTGTGCATGTCGAAACGTATGTATGTATCAGGCAGAAAAGCTCGAAATAAACGCTTGAAAACTTGCTAACGAATAGAGAAACGGATAAACAAGTTTGATTTGTTTATTGCTGGAAGTGGATCGATCCAAGTTTTTTTCTATACTTTTCATTGGCGCAAGATCGAACGACGTTTCGCTGGTAACGATCTCTCGTGTATAGGATACACACGCGAACGTCGAACGCGAAGATAAGAGTAAGCTTTCGAAGCCTCTCTCGCGAACGCAACAGGTGGTCGCTCGATGGTATGCTCAAACATCGCGACGCGCGTATAAATATAACGGGCGTTTATCCAAGTGCCGATCGTGCATACCTTTATTATAACGCATATACATACGCGTACATGATCAATCGATCGTATATACAATGCACACACGTGAAACGCGAGAGAGCCGCGAAACGAACCTCTCGCTGCACTCGCGGGGGCTGTTTACAAAAGTCCAACATCGATCACACGCAGCGATTGCTCTCGAGAAAAAGTTTGTTCTCCCTCTCTTTCTGGCGCGCCTGAGTCACACTTGCGCGTGTGCTTTTTTTTCTTTCTCTTCTTCTTCCTTGTTTCTATGACTCTTTGCCTATAGCGCTGCGCCACTCGACTCTTTTCTACTTATTGTAATATAACGAGCTGCTGCGCGGCGTTCACACGAGGCGCGTGTGACATTATAATATAACGCGCGCGTGCGAGCGAGCCACTCGAAGGGGCCGATTCTCGGGCGAGCGCTATTGAAGCTTGAGAGAGTATACCCCTTCGCGGCCCAAGAAGAAGAAATTATCTTACTCGTACTCGTTGATAATACGCGCGACGCAGAGTCGTTGTAATACATGGGTATAAAGTAATCTCGATCGATAGCGACGAAGACGACGACGACGATCGAGTAATAATAACGTCTATAATACTAAAGACGCGGATAGAGTCGCGTTGGAAAAGTTTGCGGTCGAATTTATGAAGTATCGAAACACGATGAAACGCGACTTTTCATCCCTGCGCATTCGCAATACGCGTAATAATCGTGGATAAAATAATAATAATAATCGCAAATCGCGCACCAAAGTCACATAAACATCCGCGAGCCACAAAGTACAGTTTCGTCGTTGTGTGTGTTTTTTTTTTTCGTCGTCGTCGTACAATCAATTGCGTAAGCTGCGTTTAACGGAGATAAACGATAGCGAGCGCAAGGCGCGTATTACAAGTATACCCGTGCAATGGCTTTTAGCTTGAAAAATATCGAGTGTCGAATGCAAAATGTGCCGCATACCGTCGTCGACGTCGACTCGACCGTCGACTCGAGTCGCCAACTGCAACGTACGTAATATGCGCGAGCGAGCGGATATGCTGTCTTTCTCTCTCTCTCGCGTCGCACGCACCAGTTTAGATACGACTTCGATATTGGTGTTATTATTTTCTTCCTCTTTTTTTTTTGTGGAACGATTCGCGAGCAGAAGGAAAAAGAAAATGCTCGTTTAATTAGCCTCGAGTTATCGAGTGAATTTTCTTACCTCGGTAATGTCGATGGATGAAAAGACACCACTCGCCGTTGGCGACACAGTTTACCGATCTCTCTCCTGTACGTGCACGAGACGAGCTTTAATATCGCACAAAACTACGAGCACAACGAGCAGCACCACCCGCGAGAACGTCGAGCATTTGTGTTCTCCACGCACCGACTGATCGCGAGCTTTCGTCCTCGCTTTAGACCAGATCGGAGCTGACGCCGCACACATGCACACACACGCGCGTGCTACACTTTTTTCGCGCACACGCACACACAACTTATTCTCATGGGTTCGGAGTGTAAGGCGACGTTTAGTCCGTCGACATCGCGCGCTACGATGCGAGTGTCAACCGCGCCGCAAAACGCAAACTCCGATATGATATACGTATGGCGGCGGCGGTGGTGGCGGTGGCGCACGAGTCCCGCGCGTTTACGCACGCTCGACGTCTTGGTACAGTTAGTACACGTATGTGCTTGACAGATCTCGCCCCGGTCGCTTGCTGCTGCCGTTGCTCTTATACACGGTATATATAAGCTCGTATAGGCGAAACAAATGTGCTTTTTAACGCACACAACAAAATAGTAGAGTCGCGCGATCGTTAATGATGTATGGTACCTCACGAGTACGGCGCGCGAGCTGGCTCGAGCTCTACTCGAGCTAAGAATCGTCGTATCGGTGCGGCAGCTCGTATAAAAGCTGCTGAATCGCTCGACTTATACACATACGTGCCAGCGAGATCGCGCGTGAGAAAACGACTCGGATGACGATCGTTCGTCTCCGCGCAGCAAGCAGACGACGACCGACCCGACTACGAGATAAAGCGCAAAGTCAAGACTCAGCTTTTATACTTGTAGTTCTTTTCTCTGCAGTCGCGAGCGCAAAATCAGGGAGATTCGAGTGCTACGTATCGAGAGACGCGCGCGCACCAAATCCGGACTATACCGATCTCTCGCTCGCGGAACAGCATAGAGAGAGAGAGAGAGAGAGAGAGAGGATTTTTATTTTATTACGTACGCGAGAGAGCGGATTCTTTGTTGTACAAAAACGAGCGACTAAAAATAGATAACATCTGTTTTGCGTGCGTGTGTCGCGCGACATTGTGGGCCGCGTACTACACGCACAAGGCTTTGCAATAATACACACGCGAGTCGAGTTAGAGAACTCGATTAAAATACTTAATATGTCTTCATTGTCGCGTGCGAGTGTGTGCGTATATAGTACGGCAAATTTTTGTAACGGCGTTTCGGCGGCCCGCGAGAGAGATTGGTATCGATCTTTCGGTTCGATTCTTGGTATTATACCGATTGTTATCGGTCGTGGCATTAGACCGATGACGATTATCGAAGCGAAACGTCGATCGAGAGCTCGAAAATGTTTAGACAGAAGGCACGAGTGCAGCAAAAGTCAATGAGAGATGACTAAACGACGAATTGCGAAACGTACGCAATAAGTGTACGCAGGAAACTGAGGAGAGAAAAACTACTTCATTGTTTGCGCATAGATTATTAGTCGCGCTCGACTCTCGAGGCAAGGCAAAGAGAACGAAAAAAAAATTGGTAAATTATCATAAAATTTTCTGAGCCCATTTTCTCATGCGCACATGTTTAAATGTCCGTGCTTGTGCAAATGCGCTGCCACAGCTCGCGCGGAGGAAGTCGTCGTCGTCGTCTCGATCGTTGAAAAGGGAGAGAGACGCGGCACAAAGTGCCATCTCGAAACGTTTGACGGGCTCAACGAGCGCATACGTAATATACGCGCTTACATGTATACGCTGCAGAGCCGTGAGGCGAGCATCGAAGCTCGACCGTTTTGCGCGACTCGCGTTCTCGACTTTTTTGCATTGGTAATTTCGTCGTTGGGAAAAGTTCCCTGACACCGTTGACCTGCGCGCGCGCGACGCAAGTCGTATCATGTATAGGTACACTCGGTCTATAAGAGTGTGTGCCTAAAACCAGATCTCGTTACGACCCATACCGAATCGTTAATAATACAAATCGTTCGCGTATGATATATAGGTGAAAAAGGATACATTCGATCATGTCCTGGATGCCGAGCATGGAGAGCTCGTCGTTGGACGAGTAGCAGGCGGCGAACTCCTTCCGCAGATCGTGGAAGGTGCAGTAGTGCGCCGGCAGCTCGATGTGTTTGTTGCAGGCCTCCGGGTGCAGGCACTGGCGCAGGGGCGCCTGTCCGTCCACGACGAAGCGCGGAGTGCTGCCCGCCGCGACGCACGTCAGCGACGACCACCACGCCTCGAACTGCAAAAAAGAATGAACAAAAAAAAATCAAGGAATTAATTTTGTTTTTTGAAACAACAGCAACAACAACAACAACAACAACAACAACGTCTACTATAGTCGCGTCGTCACTCGTCCCCAAAACGATAATGGAGCTTGCGTTAGTGGATAGTACCCCTATCACTCGGTGGCAAATGCATTATGAAAAAAAAAAATATATATCTGTATCGTGTGCGCGCGGCTGTTGACATTTGCCAATCGCGACGCGGGCCCGTATGATTACCCGTGCGCATATTATAGGTAAATGCACACGACGATGAACGAGAGCTGTCTTTTTTTTCGTCGTTGCGTTGTCGAAATCGATCGAGCTGTATAATATGTATTTACCGGTGAACGATACTCGTCCCCGCGTCGGAGATTATGAGAATATCGATATATAGACCTGTATATCTCCTAACGAGGCAAGTGTCGAGTCCCCGTAATAATAATACGAGAGGTTGAGCGATAATTATCGTGTGTACCGGCTTTTAGGTTTTCGTCTATATCAAGTCCCGCGTACACAGCCGCACCGATATATATATTTCACAAGGAGATTAATAGCACTTGTAGATTTTCGATTATTTTTTTTTATTATTTCAGCAACGCGCGTAGCTCGCTCGAACCTCCTGGGCCCAAAAGTAATTAGCGCAGCGCATACGTATATGTGTGGGTAAGTCAAATGTACGTTTGTGAAAGTTCCAGCAGCCGAGGCACGCGATGCATATTGGACGAAATATTGCGCTAACACATGTCAGGAATATTATTGCAGTACGTAAGTGTGTGTGCACACGTGTGATTGTGCGGCACGCATATTTTTCGTTTTACGCGGATGGAAAAGTGATTTCTCAATGGGGGCCTGCGTAGCTCCGACGCACACACACACACGAACACGTGCATGCGTGTAATTTTCTGCATCCTATTCCAAATTAACGCGCGCCCATAATGATCAATCACGCGTGTAGACCGTCGTAGCTGCCGCGCGGAGATCGTGAAATCGGTGTACAGAAACGATTTTTCGCGCGCTCGTATGCGCTTTCTAAATATTCAAAAGCTGCTGCGTTATGTACATCGTAGTCCTCCTTATTGCTGCTGTTCAACTATACCAATGACAAATGAGAGTAAAGTGTATGTGCATGTTTGTGTGTATGTGTATGTGTGCGTTTGCTGCTGCAGTTCGACGAGTCTGTGTTTCGATTCAATTTCGCATTCTCTCGGGGGTATATCGAGCGAGCCTATATAGTATACGTGCGCACGCCACGCATGATTGATCGACGAGTTTCGAGCGTGTGTGTGCGTATGTGCGCATTTCTCGAGAAAAAATCATCTATTCTCGGAGGTCCAGAGCTCGAGAGCTAATTATCGATTACTCGAAGGAATTCGCGAATCGAAATGACGTCGTCGCGTCGAGTAAAAAGTAAAATCGTTTTTGCCTCTTTTTTACGTACGCGCGTGTAACGTCAACTCGTCGCAGCACGTGTGTAAAAACGCCAACGATATAAAAAAAAAAAAAATGGGGGAGCGCGATAGAGAGACGGTAGAATAAATATAAAGGAAGAATATTCTCTCGCAGCGAGAAAAAATCTTCATAAGCCGTTGCGATTCGCCGTCTCTGCAACGGGATTTAGTTTTTCTCGCCTATATATATATAAGCACGGCGGCGGCGCGTGAAAGTTGAACATGCGCTGTGTGTGCATTGTCGAACGTTGCACTCACTGGCTGGATATAGGATGGATGGATCACGCGAGCTTCGCAGCGCGAAATTCTATATAATATTATAATGGTCGAAAATGGTTTGTTGCGCGTTCGTCGGTTCCTTGAATTTGGTCAGTCTTGCGCGCGCGCGCCCGCGAAATACAAGAACCTCGAGAAAACGGTATTATTAAATCAGCTGGTCGTTATACACGCGCGCGCTTCGTAATAAACAAGGGGGGGTGTGTGTAAGTATAACACACACATACATACACAACATACATCGGAGCTACGGTGCGTTCTCACGTGTAAGTAAATGGTTATTATATATCACATAGCCGTATCCATGTACACGCTACACATACCTGCTGAATGGCTTGGTGAAGAGGAATCCCGTGTTCGCGCAGGTACTCCTCAGTCAAGGCTGGTGCGTGCTCGAGGGCCGCTTCCCTGACGACGCCGCCGCTTCCGGCAACATCTGCTGGATTATCGCTACCATTGCTGCTGCCGCCGCCACGACCGCCGTTATTTTCATCCTCCATAACCATCGGCTTTATTACGTACTGTTGTTTTCCCATTACCTGTAATTAAGATTTTACACGTGGATAAGTCAATTATAAATTCGAAAATTATTAATATTGCGCTTGAAAAAATAAAGCACATAAAAATCGAGTATAAAATCTCTCTCGCTATACTCTGGGGGGTATTGTATTACGTATATTTATACGTAGGATATGGTTATAAATATTAAAATATTCACTCGTCTCTTCTTCTCGTGTAGGGAAGCCCGGCTTTTTTTTCTGATTTATTATGAAATTCTCCAAGTATCGGTGATAAAAATTAGAATTCTATATGTATGAAAAAACCACTTTTTTTCTTGACATCGAGAGATTAAAAGGATAACAGGTGTTAAATCTTATATCTTAAATATCGTGAATGCTTTTTCAAGGATTATATATCATAGAATTAGTTGTGGTTTTTTTATCCGCACACACACACATACGCATGCGCTTCAAAAAGTAGAGAATCCACTCCGAGCTCTCGTATAATCTGCGTACGTGTATGTGTATATAAGGAGCATAAATAAAAATGAGATTATTATATAGCAGCAGCAGGTCAAGAGGAATTCTTCCGCTGCTTGAAATCCAGTTTAAATGTCTAATTTAGCGAATAGCGCGCATACCGCGATTTTCAGGCATTAAAGAGCGCATCGATATTTCCATATACATAATTATTATTAGCCGGCTGCTGCTGCTGTGCGATCGAATTCATATACTGGTTGAACGAGTTATTACGAGCACGCGTACTCACGCATGTGTATTTACAATTTATACGCACACACACATACACACACAACAATAAAAAACAGAAGGATTCAGAATTGTAATTATTTCGTGTCAAGGAGATCTTCCCTGGCGATACTATAGACTGCATCGTTTTTCTCTCTCGTCGCTCCGCGGTTATAATGGTGATATACTTTGTACGAAAAATTGCCCCTGAAATCGGTCTGTCGTCGAGAGGCCGGACGGTCGAGCTGCGCTCGGCGCGGTATAACCGGCGGCATTCGCGAAGGGGCGATCGTCCTTTCCTCGTCGCGCGAATTTGTAATTATAATCGGAAGAGACGATAAGGCAGATCTTCGTTGGAGTCGCGCGACCGATCGATCGTCGATCGACGAATTCGTTTTCTAACGAATCTGTATAGCTGGAATTTTAACCGATCGCGTTGACTTCGATATGATAATTTCTGCCATACGAGTATCTGTTCGAGTAGACGTGCTTCGCCATTAATCTTCTGCTTTTTTTTTCATTTATCGCGCGACGATAAGATTTAAGTAATTGCCTCGTCTTTTTCCGCTCGTCGCGGTTCGCGCTGTGAGTAAACGCACTTTTAAAGCCCTTTTGAAGGATCTGGAAACTCGCATTTTTTATGCTAGAGTTAATTGTTTACAATGCAAGATGCACACCCTATCGTATGAGATTTTCAGTCTTAATTTTACCTTTATCTATCTTAAGATTTCTTTGCTTCAAATTTGTTTCGTACAATATTTTTTGCATTATTTATGAAAATCTATTTTATCTACAAGTCATTCAATAATTGGTTTACGTTAAAGCTCATTAAAGCTCAATTATTTTCATCTTTCGTTTGATCTTAAATATCATAAAGAATCATAGAAAATTAACTAGGTCTTTACATTGTAATTATGAAATATATTTTGCCTGCTAATGCTTAAAAATGCAAGAATGTAATCGGAGAAGAATTCGATATGAATAAATTTATTGATACAATTGACGTTTTTTTTATTTATAATTTCGTAACTGTCAGATACGGAAGATTTGAATGAATTGTTTTTTCTCGCGGCTCTGTTGTAGATCGAGAAGCGCGTGCGATGATTTTGTATACAAATTCAGCGAGCGATGATGACATTGAGGCCAAAAATGAACTTGAACAAACGAAACGCGATGTCAGCAGCTCCCCCCCAAGAGAAAAGGAAAACGATAAACGACCAAGATTTTATACAACTCGCGACGACGATAATAAAAACAGCTCAATAATGAACGCAGCTTTGCAAATCTAACCAAATCGCACGACCCGTTCTCTCCTCTCTCTCTCTTTTTTTTGTTCTTTTCTTTTTTTTTCGATGCTCGCTCGCGCGCGATTACATAAATATATACCGTGCACCGAAGAGTTATAATATGTTAATGATATTTCGCAGATTAGATATGCATCGCCGGGTCGCAGATGGAGCGTACATTATTATATATACGCGCGCGGCGGCGTACAATATAATACTTACAATGGTAAGTCGTAATGTGTATCATCTATTTAGCTTACATCTTAGAATTATGCATTTACAATATCATCGAGAGGCAGCAGCAGCAGCCGTGAGTCGAGACGCGCATAATCTCGCGATGTCACGCATATTAGTCAACACATTCGTGTCAAAGATTATATTCTAATTACGAAAGACTCGTTTTGTACACGTGATGAGTCTTTATGGCTAATTAAAGGACATCGTTTAGCAGTTTTTATATCGATCGTCGCGCGATTAATGCAGATTCTTGTAAAATAATTGCACAAGCGGATGAAAGAGAAAAAAAAATCAGCGGCAGCGAAGAATAAAAAGAGATCACGTGTCGAGTTATCGCGTACAACAGGCATACGCATGCACGAAACAGTTTTGCACGTCGAAAGATTCGCATCGTTTATAAATTTTTAAATGTACGCGAAAAACTTGGAAGGCGCCAAGGCACCAAGTGTATCTTGGAGGTATTTAAAGCGCGCATCGAAGTCGCGATCGTAACTCGGCACAGGCAAAACAAAAAAAAGAAAAAGAAAATCAAGATTTCGCCATTCTCGGTGGAGCGTCGAATTTTTCCCTATTTGACTTGTATGAGTAAGAAAAATTCGCGCATACGAAATTCCACGGGTCCGAAGTCGAGGCTGAGAGAAAAGAAAAAATAAATCATAAAAAACTGGCGTATATAGTGGTGGAGCGCGCGCTCGCGCATACGTTCATGGAAACGTTAAGTAGTCGTTTTTTTTTATCGTAAATAGTATAACGTCATGTCTTCTTGCGCGCGGAGAGCGCGTATATTTAAACAAGACGAGAGCTATGCAGCAGCAGCAGCGACTAGCCGAGCGAGTCCACACATGCATGCGCGCCAGCTTTATAATATATTAATAATATAATATGAGCAACGGACTAAAACAGAACTATGATGTATATACAAGTTGCGTATATGTGTACAATTGCGAGTCTATGTATGGCGAACGAAATGAAAAAGAGAAAAAAAAACGAAATGTTTTCTATACCTGTCCGGTAGAGGATTTGCAAGGCAATCCGCGTTAAATAAAGATGATTTACAATTGCGCGCCTTTTTTTACGATCCTCGTAAATAGCCGCGTCGTCGACGTCGTGTATAGACGTGCATACATAAAGGATCTACGCGAGGATAGGCTAACGCGCGCATCTATTCGTCAATTGTGAAATCCTCGTCTTCGTGAATTAGCGCGCGTCGCTACCACAACATCTTCGTTAGTATATAGCTCGACGGCAATTTTCAATGTGGCGTGGAGCGAGGCTTTGCGTATCGAGCCATTTTTGTCCGATGGACGGCGAGCTTCTTTCGACTCGTTCGAAATATCATCGATCGGATATCGGAATCGATGATTCGTTCTTTTCGCAATTGGGAAAAAGGCAACGAACGAATGTTTACGCTCGGGTGGTCGATGTAACTGTGAAACTCGTCGAAACGCCCTAAGAGCCTGCGCGCAGGTGTAATGCATCCTTCGACGCGGCATAAAACCGAATGAAAAGGAAATCCTGCGTACGAAAAAGAAAAAAAAATAATAAACAACTCGATAGATCATTCTCAGCGGCGGCGGCCGAAGTCTCTTTACATACGCGCCATAATAATTCATCTAAATATCGTTGGCCTTATAGATGCAGATTTTGCGTCAGATTTATATATATTCATACACGACTCGGGCATGGAATATACGCAAGCGCGAGTACTTATTATGCATGAGCATAGAAAGAGACACGGACTACAACGTCCAAGTTCTTATACCACGTGCGTTCGACGCGGTTATATACTCGCTGGTCGAAACGTATTACTTTCGTTACTTACGAAAAGAGAAGAAAAAATGTTATGAAAAACGCGAAGAAGCGTGAGTGCCTCCTACGACATTCCGAGTCGCAGCTGCAGCAGAAAACGTCGATGTATACGAATGCACATTAGAGAAGTTGTGGCTCGTCGTACGCGCTTATTATAATGCATTATATATGTAGGTAGAGATCGCCGGCCGGTCGTCCGATATATATACAACAATAATAATGCATATATATACGAGTTACACTAGATATATATGCGGCGTCGAAGCAGGAAGCCGTATAATATTATAATATACACACAGCAGCACATATGTATACACGGGTATAACAAACGCACGCGGCATATATCGGAGCCCGCATTGACCTTACGGCTCGTTTTACATGCAAACTTTGTGTGTCGCTCGACGTATACGTACGGCCTGATTTGCCGCTGCGCACCTCTGCCCAAACCGAATCGACTCGCGATGGACATTTTTTCGTCGGTTCGTTCGATCGACGAATAATTAAATTATTCTTTTCCCCTCTCTGTGTGTGTTTTCGGAGCGCTTCGCGATCGGTATTATGTAGCGCGATTCGAAATCGAAACGGAGCGAAGCGAGGCATGTAAAATAACATAATCGATGCTCGTCGTGTATTACATGTATATAGTCGAGAGGAAGACAATGCGCAGCGAAAGAAAGAGAGAAACAAAAGAAAACGATCAGACTCGATTGTTGAAAAAAAAAATTATTTATTCCACTTCTCGATCGTATTTTGTGTATACGCACACATCGTATCGATGTTTATATACACACACATATCAATTATAAATAATCGTTGGGATGAAGATGCTAAACGATTTTGATATATCGGCACACGTGTAATCGTCGCTCTCTCTTAATTTATTATATACATATATTTGTTTGTGTATCATCGAGGAGCCAAGTACGATCGCTGATATTGTGCATACCGATAACGTTGAAATCGCTCGAGTGAGTAGCTGTCATCGTGCGGCATATACATGTCATAAACTTACATGTACGAAATTTGCGTTGAAAAACAAGACACACACACACCGAGAAAGGGAGAGAGACGAGTCGCGCTTTTATAATATTGAATAAAGATCGAGTTGCGAAACATTGTAAATCGAACGGAAAACGTGTGTGCAGCGCCGCGCTTACTACATTATATATTGTGTGTACACATGTATGATTGAGCCGCGATGCTCGAGTCAACTTTAATACACGAGCGAATTAATGCGGAGCTTTACTCGCAAAAGCATATACGACGATTCGATGCGCGTAGTCGTCGTTGTTTTTCTTTTTATTCTTCTTCTCGATCGGGTGTGAACCTGCATCGACGCGTACCGCACACACACACAGGATATCAAAATGATAAATCGTCACCCGCGCGAACATTCGTATATTATATTCGCGATAGAGAGTAAAAAAAGTACGGGTCCAAGCTCGCGAATCGCGTCATCGCTCGCGACGGATAATATACACGACGTAGTTCCCGTACTTGGTCGCGCGGCGGGCAATATTTGTAGTCGACGAGTAGAGTAGTACATCGCAAGGCAAATATTTCTTCAGAATTGAAAAGTCGCGCGAGAGACTCGAAGGACGAGTCGCCTCTGTCCGAGCGTGCGCCGTATCATAAGAGTATGTATAGTGGACGACCATATAGAAGCATGCGTGTGCACGTCTCGTGTCGCTCAAGCACTGCATTATAATACACACACACACACAGACGAATGTTACGCTGCGCGACGCGCGTGGGCACACAAGAAGCCTATATTTTGTTTCTGCTGCATTTCCAACAATTTTCCGCGGCCGCACTTGTATATATAGGCGCGTCAGTTTGACAATTCATCGAAGCGAGAGGTGTACCACAATATGTACACTAGCTCGAGACAAATCACGAAAGGAATCGAGCTCTCAAGCATTTACGAACATCTTGTATAAAACGTAATAATAAACGAATCTCCATATAGCTGCCAGGATAAATATATCTATATATAAAACGCAGCCAGTAGTGTATCTCTCTTTTGCTCGCCACTACTGCGCTCGGAGCAGGATGAGACATAATATCCGAGTCTCTCTCTCTCTCTCTCTCTGCGGGTAATAACCCAGAATTAGACTGACTGCTACCGCTATATCGCCGCCGCCGCGGCAGGAGAGGATATTTGCAGCAGCGCGGCGATGCAGAGACACACGATGCACTCAAGGCATACCACTATTTTACCACTACTACTACTACTACATGCCTGGCTACTACACTAAAACAACAACTACTATACTGCTACGACTAGCACGGCAGATTGAATTTTCCGTGAAGTCAATTTCACCGTATCCACCTGCTGCTGCTGCTGCTGCTGCTGCTGCACTTCTCGGTCGTGATCGGAAGCGAGAAGGAAATGTACACACACACACATACATGAGCACGATGCAGGGGCACGCGTGCGCGCACACGAGGCATTTGATTTTTATCCTTACACACCGAAGCATTGATATACTTGCTCTCTGCCGTGCATACATGCATATTGGGAAATCGTCGATGCGGGCAAGGCTCGCGTTTCTTGCTTGCTTGCTTCTTCTTCAAAACACACTGACTTCCAGGAGTGCATACAATAATCAACAACATCAACAACAACAACGACGCACATAAATATCGCTGCGCGGCTGCTTTCTCTCGGGTTATTTACTCGTCCGTTTGTTTTCTTTTTTTTTTCCTCGACTTTTGACGAGCTTTTGGCTTTTACATCGGCGAAATAATACATATAGAAATCAGAGATACTTATGTGCATATACGCGCGTCTATCTATCTCACCTCTGATAGCCATCTCGCATCTCGATCGCGGTGCAGCCTACAATAATACGCGAATAATATCGTCGCGATCGTCCTTGAAAATTAACATTTCAAGCCAATTAGATAAATGCGCACGCGAGAGTGTGGCACACACACACACACGCGCGAGTTAACGCACGCATGCTAATTGACGCGCGCGGCGTTAATTTTTAATGAGTAATTGTCAAAAGGCAAGAAATTGTACCTCGAGCAGCTTATATAAAAAAAAAAAAAAAAGAAATAAAGAAAGAGGAAAAAATGTATCTATATAGATACGTCGTGTGTTCTCGCCTGATCGTTTTTTTTTTTTTTATAATAATGTATAAATTGGATCACGCTACGTATACGAACGTACGATATGAAATAATGCCATAATATGTAATGGAGGAAAACGTCGGCAAGGAGTATAGAGATAATTTCATGCGATATAACGAGATGTGCAGTAAATCTGCAATCGGAACAAGATGGAAAAGCTCGATTCGGTTCTGTCGATCGCGATCGTAATCAAAATGGCCCTATGTATATATACGAGTGGCGTTTCGATAGCAAACTTTGGGTGATTACAAAAACGACGCGAAGCTTCCGCGGCTTTCCAAAACTACGCCAACGGCGAGAGATGACTCGACGCAAATGATTCTCGATCGTAATATTATATGCCTTTGTAGCCGCGGCCTAAATAGTCAACGCGGACGATTCAACGTCCTTGCCGCATAATAATAATAACAACGGCAGCAGCAGCAGCAGCCAAGATATGTTGAGAGAGAGAGAGGATTCGAGCTCGGCGGTTTTCGCAGCTACTAGATACTTTCACACGCGAGCGCTCGAATATAACCGCGGCAGCCATAGTAATTTCTCCGCCGCGTATATATATAATGCGATTCGAATGTGCTTCATTACGCGCGGAATGAATTCGCCAATTGCCGCAGCGTTGCGTTATAGCCATATCGCGTCGAAGAGCTTCTGTTTTATTATATATTATACATGCTGCATTTGTAATTGCCTGTATATCGAAATGTATTCAATCGCGTATGCGCAAAACTCTTGCCCTCTCGCGGCTCCTGTATATTACAATGGACACGCGTGCAGCTCGAGGTTATCGGATCAAGATAATTCAAACGGACGAAAAAAAGAAAAACGCACGCGAGCCGTACGGACAATGCGAGATATTTTTCTTTTGACTTTTTATATTGTTTTTTATATCGTATACAGCGTCTTCGTCGACTGGCTACTACACCGCGGCTATATAGCCCAAATTATACTAATTAAGCTCGTGTACAGTAGCGCTACTACAGGCCGCAATTACGCGTCGACAACGACACTACGCTCGCGTCACGTACATATATATACATATACGAGTTTTTATGAGCGAGCGCAAGTTTGATAAGAGCTTTTTTTTTCAAAGCTATACATCGACGCCGACTCCGTATACGTATTGGAACTCGTTCGCGAATCCGATGTTTCATTTCTCGTTCTTTTCTTTTTCATTTTTTTTTGCACGCATGCGACATTACAATACGGCGTTGTACGCGATCGTGGGTATACGAGAAGCCGATCGCGTGTACGCCATCCGGTCGAGCGACGACATCGTTATCGAACGAATGAGCTATATATACAGCGGTGTAGGCATGTGGCGTGGCGCATCGCGATTTCCAACGAAAAATTGACGAAAATTCGCGGCTAAAGCAAGCTCGTTGATAATATGCCGGAACCCTTCGACTCGACTGGCTACTCGGAGTCTCGTTGCAAAAAAGTGAAAAATTTTCAACAACCCGAGAGAGATGCGAGTTTTTTCCTACTCTGTCTTATATCACACACGGTGAGCCACGTACCGAACTACTATACAGCTCCAAATATATGCCGCGAGCTTTTGCGTGCCGGTCGCGCGAGGGTCGAAGGTCATCCCCGCGCGCGGCCTTCATTAGGCCTAACAGTAGCGTGGAAGAAAGAAACTATAGTCGATATAACTTGGCGTGTATCGAGACTGCGTAATTTTCGCTTCGCTCGAGCATTTTTTTTTTGTTTTCCTTTTTATTAAAGACGCGCGAACTCGAAAATGAAGATACGGATAGAGCGAGTCGCGGTCGTAGGTTGTAATGTAACTTTGAATCCCAAGTTGAAAACGAATATGTATAATATGCCTATGGGAAAAAGTGTACATGGTGTACGCGGAGAGCATCTCACGTGCTCTCGCGAGAGAGAGAGAGAGAGAGATAAATCAGCGGACAATCTCACACAGCTATATATATATAGCTCTCTCAGGTATTAAGGTTGAGTCGAGCGTATACCGGCTCGGATTATACATTATGCATAGGCTCGCGAGACTAGAAGAAGAAGAAGAAGAAGAGGAAGAAGAAGAAGCTGGGCACATTTTTGCACGTGGCTCGGTGTATCCCCGGCACCTTTTGCCGCCTGCAAGCAGCACTGCACCCTATATGTATGTATATGCTGCAGCATTCATATATATATAGCCACAGCTGAGGCAGCAGCTTAGCAGCGCATTGAACCTGATACAGTGATTGCGGACCGATAGCCACGGATGTGCGCTTCTCCCTCTCTCTCTCTCTTTCGTTCGCCGCGATTTACTCGCGCCTCGGCGCATGGGAAAGTTAACCGCCCGCGGGCACGTTTAGATGCTTGTCTCTCTCTCTCTCTCTCTCTCTCTCTGTACCTATAAGCGCACTGCTCGCAGCGTAGCTTTTTCCGAGTCCAAGCGGCTGTATAAGCTGCGCCGCTGCGCTGCCTGTCTGTCTACTGAAACTTGCACGAGATGGTAACTCTCTGCAGCTGCGGTCAAGCTGTATAGGTACGTAGCGCGTTTATAAATGTGTTTCTGTGCGCGTATTATAAAAAAAGCACCGGCAGAAATGTAGCAGTAGCTTCCTTGTATATGTATGCGTTTAGCTGCTGCGAAGCCGACTGCGATCGTTAGAAAGAGTGCCACCCCCCTTCGACAACTTTCGTTTGCCGCTGAATTGCGAGGCGAAAATTAACGTTCGAAGCGTAAAAGTACTGAAGATAAAGAAGTATCGATCGAGAGAGCTTTCGATAATTTTGAAGAATGTAGATAACACTTCTTGGTTTCGATTGAAGTATTAAATTCAGAAAGATCTTGGAACTAAGTTGCCAAATGATGCAAAGTGCAGTAGTAGTTAATAATACGTAAAATTTGCTGAAAAATAAAACACGACCGCGTCGGTGAACGAAAGTGTGATAATAGTTGAACGCACGAGGTTTAGGTAAGACACACAGAATAATGTTGGCACACTTTTTATTAAAACTTTGAAAAAACATCTACATAAATATCAATACGTATTTACAATTGTCATAAAAAAATTGGCGCTTTTTATTTATAATTCACTGATGGAATGCACGCTCTCGGAGCGAAAGATTAAAAATAGGTTCGTGACAATTTTATTGGGCAAGATTAAGAAGTGAGATCGAGGGGGCAGTTGTGAATATTTGTGATTATGAAAAAAAAGAGCTTGGAAGATTTCTAAAGAGTTAATAGCAAAGTGAACCATATGAAAAAGGAATCATAATGTCAAGATTATTATGCACTCAAGTCGTCTAATTAGGTTGATAAGTTGATCCACAATATTTCTGGAGTAGAATATATTCTAAAATTTAATTTTAGAATTTGCAATGTAAAGAAATACATATTTTTCGATAAGTTTGAAAATGAATGAAGAGGTACCGAGTACGCGAATTTGTTATTTATTAGATATTTACTGTAAGTCAAAAACGTCACATTTTTCATAAACATTTCGTTTATGATCGGTCAAATTGATTTTCATTTTGCATATCTTTTCACACATTTACATGCAAAAACTTGGCAAATGTGGGGGATGAAAAAGCTTTGGAAAAATTTATCGCGTTGATCACAAAAGTAATCTTGACAATCATCGAGAATTTTCTGAGACTTGGTTTCTGTGAAGTATATATATACCGTTGGTTATTTGTGACTGTTTTAACAATATTTTGAGGTTAATCAGTTGGACTATTGAGGTGCAATAAAATTACTTTAATATCTAAATTTTTTCGCATTTTTCATGTGTGAAAGCTTAATTATCTTCATGGAATCTCACTTGGTGTCTAACCAAATTTGATTTGAGACTGAATTTTATCTTGCACTTATCGCATGCGTAATCTTGACGACCTTCGTGTACTATTACTTGATGCCTTGACAAGTTGGACTTTTTTGCAAATACTTTCTCGCACTTGTCACATGCAAAATCTTTACGACCTTCGTGTACTGTTTTTTGATGGATAAGCAAATTACATTTAAGTCCAAATTTTTTTTCGCAATTGTTGCAACCATAATCTTTGTGACCCTCGTGGACTGCTCTTTGGTGCTTAATCAATGACAATTTTTGTCCAAATTTCTTCCCGCACTTATCGCATGCGTAATCTCTGCGATCTGTGTGTATCGTCTTTTGGTGGTAGAGCAAATTCCATTTTTCTCCAAATTTCTTCTCGCACTTGTCGCATGCGAAATCTTTGCGACCTTCGTGAGCTATTTTTTGGTGTCTATTCAAACTGTGTTGAAACCCAAATTTTTTTTCGCAATTGTCGCAAGCGTAATCTTTCCGACCTTCGTGGACTGTCCTTTGGTGGGAGAACAAATGCCATTTCTTTCCAAATTTCAGTTCGCATTTGTCGCATGCGTAACCTTTCCAACCCTCGTGGACTGTCTTTTGGTGCAACAGCAAACTCGTTTTATGTCCAAATTTCTTTTCGCATTTGTCGCACTCGAAATCTTTGCGACCTTCATGAACTTTCACTTGGTGGTCGAGTAAATGTGATTTTTGTCCAAATTTCTTCTCGCATTTGTCGCATATGTAATCTTTACGACCCTCGTGAACTATTTTTTGGTGCGAGAACATATCAGGTTTACGCTTAAATTTTTTCTCGCATTTATCGCAAGCAAAATCTTTGCGACCTTCGTGGACTGTTCTTTGGTGAATCAGCAAATCTGATTTTTTTCCAAATTTTTTCTCGCACTGGTCGCATGCGTGATCTTTGCGACCATCGTGAACTACCTTTTGATGCCTTAACAAATCGGATTTACACCCAAATTTCTTCTCACACTTGTTGCATGCATAATCTTTGCGACCCTCGTGGACTATTTTTTGGTGGTAGAGCAAATGCGATTTTTGCCCAAATTTCTTCCCGCACTTGTTGCATGCGTAATCTTTCCGACCCTCGTGGACTGCCTTTTGGTGGCTGAGTAAATGAGTTTTTTGCGCAAATTTCTTCACGCACTTGTCACATGCAAACTCTTTACGACCATCGTGTACTGTCCTTTGGTGGAAAAGCAAATACCATTTTTGGCTAAATTTTTTCTTACAATTGTCACATGTGTAATTTTGGCAAGCTTTGTGCACTATCTTCTGGTGGGTGAGCAAATTACATTTAAGCCCGAATTTTTTTTCGCACTTGTCGCATTCGTAATCTCGGCGACCTTCGTGTACTGTCATTTTGTGTATGAACAAATTTGAAATTTGTCTAAATTTCTTCTTGCATATGTCACAATCGAAATCTTTACCACTTTTGTGCATAGTCTTCTGGTGGCGAAGCAAATTATACTTGAGTCCGAATTTTTTTTCGCACTTGTCACATGCGTATTCTTTGAAGACTTTATGTACTGTCGTCAGATGGAAAAGTAAATGTGATTTTTTTCTAAATTTTTCCTCACACTTTTCACATGCGAATAGTCTGGAACCTTCGTGGACTGTTTTTATGTGCAAGAGTAAACTTTTTTCATTTCTCAAGTTCTTACCACAATTTTCACATAAGTAATCTTTAAAAACGCTATGTACCATCTTCTGGTGGAAAAGCAATTGCGATTTTTGACCAAATTTCTCTCCGCACTTATCGCATAAGTAATCTTTGTGACCCTCGTGGACTATCTTTATATGAATGAGCAAGCTTTTTTTATTTCCAAATCTCTTCGCACACTTTTCACATAAATAATCTTTGAAAACTTCGTGGAATATTTTGTTGTGCTTAAGTAAAGTCGATTTATTTTCAAATTTCTTCTCGCACTGTTTGCAAGTGAAATTTTCGTGATTTTTGTGTACCAATTTTTGATGCGTAGATAAACTCGATTTTTTCACAAATTTCTTATCGCACTGGTCGCATGCAAAATCTTTGCGGTTTTTGTGTACTAATATTTGGTGTCTACTTAAATGACTTCGGAACTCAAATTTTTTTTCACACTTGTCACATGCGTAATCTTTTTGCTTATCATGAATTGTGTTTTGGTTTGTTATCATACTTGATTCTAGTGTTAATGCCTCTGGGACAATATTGCAAATGTATTGTTTGTCGTTGGGAACAACAATGTCAAGTTCTATTGGATTATTTTCTGAGACAACCTCCCCGGATACATTTTCACTTTTATCCATTTTCGATGCTTAAATTAAACGATGGATCTTTCTATTTAGTGACACGAAAATTGAATTGGTAAAACTTATCTTCTGGTAATATGGCTTGTTCGGTCGGAAAAGACAACATTCACACTAATTCTATTTTACTATAAACACGATCAATGTATTCGAGAAACCATGTCAAAATAGTTTACAATCGTATTGTTTACAATTCAGTTACCGATTGATCTGTTTATTATATTACATTGTCCTTACGGTTTTTGAACAAGTTTCAAAATCTAACTTGGTGATGATTTCTTTGCGTAATTTCTTTTGGTCTTCTTAAACTAATTACTTAAATAAACTCACTTTAATTTGATTCGATAAATCATTATTGTACCGGCGTACATATTGAACTCTGTACACAGGTAAATATAAAATATGCAGCCCGGTAATCATGAAACGGCAAGAAAGAACGAGAAGATGGCGATAATCATGCAAGTACATCGGGATTAAAAATATAATAATAAAGGCCCCGAGCCGCTGCCGCACTCATCCGCGGGTGTGCGGCGATCGATTTATAACGATTATACCCGATGTCCGATGACATTAGATTTGTACGAAAGTTTATAATAATGCAAGCTGCGCCACATACAGCTGATATCTTCTTTTTCTTCGCTCGAGTAATCAGATAATAATTAGCTGAGAGAGAGATAGAGATATAGTCGATTGCCAGTGCGAGCTTTACACACACTCACACACGCAAAAGAGAGCAGAAAGAAGAAAAAAACATTGTGTCCAAGCTTTACGACGACGACGCCAGCGCGGCTTATCTCGCTTAATGCATCGAAGCAACAAAACAAAGAGACAAATAAAAGATGCAATTCATCGTGCACGCGACTCGAGCTATATTAAATACTGGATATAAAATATCGCATTCGTATATACATGCGAGTTCTTCGCGATGACATTGTGAATTTGACATAATACACGAGAGTTTTTCGCGAAGCTCATTAACGAGCGATTTCTGGAAAGAAGAAGAAAAAAAACTTATGGACGATATTTACGCATGGCATCGGACGCCGTAGCAATGACGGCTCGCAATAAGCCCTGCTGCCACACACACGTATACGAGATTACGAGAAGTGCGTGCGCATATCGCACGCAGCATCGCTATCGAAATATATCCCAACGACGCGACGCCTCCCCCATGATGCGGAGGGCACATGCGCGCGTATTTATACACTGCACATATATATATAGGAGGCCGTTAGCTCCGCCCTCCTCTTAACGAATCAGCCGACACCGTCGCCGCTGTGTTATATTATGTAGTATAATACAGATCGCATTGGAGGCGCCGGGCGTGGAAGCCACATCGCGCGCGCAGCTATATACAATATGGGCTATGTATATATAGTTATACGGCGCGGATTTTATGACACTGTAAACAGCGAGAGAGTATATAGTGGGTGATACCGAAATGAAAACTACGATGGCGAATTGTATCTCTCGAGAGTCGTTATATTGTCGTCCGCTCGCAATCCCTTTGACCAATGATATTTACCCGACTCGTGCGATGTTTACGTTGTCTAATTCGTGCATAAAAATAATACGTGCTAAATTTACGGCCGATCTTTTTTCTTTTCACTTCGGCGTCGTGTCTTTTATTGCCCGCGACAATTGTATCGGGTGGTAACGCTTGCTTATATACAATATATATATTGCGCTTTTCGCGTGTACACCTCGACTCGACGCATACGTAATGTGCTGTGCAAAAAAAAAAGAAGAATTGAGAAAAAACGCGTTGAATAATCAACGCGTCAACGAAGGCGAAGAAAAAAAAAGAAGTCAAGCTCTTCGCTATAATACACGAAATCACGCTCTCGGCTCTGCGTGGCTAAAAGGTCGCGTCGAGAGTCGTGTGTGCGATGAATCACAAGATATACGCGCTAATATCCGAGTGTGTGTGTGTACTCGGCAGCAATCGGGCTGCTCGCTAATTGAGAGCTCCAAAGGGGTAATATCGCACCGCAGCAATCGAGTGTCGTCTATATAATATACACTGTGCCATTGCGAGCGATGCGCGCTGGTGAAACGACGCGAAGAATTTCGGAGCGTTTCGGAAAAACCGCAGCCGCAACGGCAACGGTTAAATGCGTTATTAACGAACGTCGTGGTGTATACAAAAAAAAAAAAAAAAAAAAACACCTCACGCACACACGCGCGTGTTTACTGCTGTTACAGTACTTTCACCGGGTCCGATGTATACATACGTGCACACGGACACGCAAAAGGCTCTCATATGTAGTGTATATAAGGAATATTGCATCGCGCGGATCGTGTCACGAGCCGTGCACTAAAAACACAACACGGGCCAACGACGACGACAACAACAACTCGCTCGCGCACTGGCGAGTGCATAGTTGCACACACACACACATATGAGCAGCAATTAAGTTTCGTCGAAAAGAAGTGTGCAACTGTCCGGCTGCTATTATAGCACGTATAAGCCAGCTCGCGCGCGTGCGAAAAGAGAACCTTCTCTCGCGCTCTCGAGTCAAGAGCGAAGCGAACGAATTGCAGTTTTTATATACACGTATACAACACACTTATAAAGTCGGAAAAAATGAAGAAAAAGCGCCCAGAGAGAGAGAGAGAGAGAGAGAGAGAGAACTCATCATTGACGTGAAAAAGGAAGGAATAATACGGAGCTTGATACCGGTCTGACGGTCTCTCTCTCGGAGGAGCGCCTATATACTATATACCAGACTTTACGTGTTTCGCGCGAAAGGGCGGCTTCTCTCTCTCCCTCTCTCCCTCCCGTGTACATACGATGAGCATCGGTACATCTCGTCGTCCTCAGCAGCTCGTCAGAGATCGTCGTAATATTATCGTATATACGTACAGATATCTACCTGCCGCGCGTATATAACGTACGAACTTGCGCGAATAGAAAGTTATATTTCTCGACTTGATTTCCTGCCCGCGTACATACACACACACACACAGACACACACACAAATGAATAAAATGTTTATATGCTGCAGAGCGCAGAGATATAGGTACCCGCGTGCGTAAATAAGCTGCGCTATATACGTGTGTGTGTGCAGCAGTAACGCTTGCAACCTTTCTTTTTTCGAACGATGCACGTACGGCACTACGGAATTTGCCTTATTATAATATCCAGGCGGTCTGGTTCTTGTTCTTGTTTTTTCCTCTATTTTTTTTTACAAGTTTTTTTTGCAGTTCCGTTGTATACGATAAAAGCGTAGAATTCTTTGCATTTGCGCGCGTTCCCAAGATTTGCGGTTATTTCAGCCCAAAATTACGGGTCTCGCGGCGATTGATTAGGCAGATTTTTTTCTCTCTCTGTCTCTTTTATTTTTTTTTTTCGCTGACGAGACAAACATTCTCTCCGGGGAACGAATAAAAAAAAATTCAAATCGCTCAAACGGGTTAGAGTTATTCAAAAATACGCACGAAGAAGTTTTTGTCATTGTCAGCGCGCGCACATATTATACCCTATAGCTCGCACGGAATAAAAATAATATATGAGCAAAAAAATTGAATCATTCGCGATTACGAAATCTTTGGGCCGTGTTCGCGATCGATTGTATTAATTGGTCGACGTCGTTGTCGCCGTCGTCTGGAGATGAGATTCCGGCCTCACGTTTATGAGTACCGAAGTTCGAGCATGACGTTTAAAAATGCAAAATCTACGCGTCCGCGGTGCAAAAGTATAAGAGAGAAACATTTTATGAAAGATTTTTTTTTTTTCAAGTTCGGTAAGACATTGTTATTCTATGACCCATTGCCGGCCAAGCGCGAGCCAGCGCCATAGCGACTGCCAAAGCCGTTGTCCATAAATTATTCAAGGAATTGTGCAATATACATACACATTTATATATTCGTTAGTGTCTGCCCGTGTGTGTACGCTCGAGGACTCGAGATGTCATTCTAAAAGCATCGTACGACTTTAACACGTCGAATTTCGTGCAAGCTAATGTATTATTTATTTCCATATATAATATTATATTATAAATTTCTTCAACTGTACGCGTCACCGTAACGAAACACAAACGTCGCGCGAAATACTATTTTATTTATTAAAATTATTAATTAATCGATTCTCTGAAAATTCGCGAAATCATCGCATTGAAAATAAGCTGCGATGAAATTGACCCGAGATCGTCGAGATATTCCCAGATGATCGAATGTCAGGGATAAGGTCGCGGATGCCTCGAAGCGAGAGATCGCATCGAAAATAAAAAAAAAAAAAAACGAAAGAATTGTCAGTTCACGAAGATTCGTATCGATCATAAAAGCCCCCCAGAAATCTGTGCGTTATATTGCAATAATCATCGCAATGTTCATCGAAAATCGCTCGAATCTAACGACGATATCTGTCACACGGAATAACAGCAGTACAATAGTCTCTCGGATTTTCGTATTTTAATTCGATTCGGTGAGCTCGAGTATTAAAAAAAAAAACATACTAAAACTACGGACAACGATAGAATGAATTATCCAAAACTCGATCGAAACTACTTTAATTTCTCTCGATTCTTTTTTACGAGCTACGCAATATGATAATCGAAATAACGGCTACTCGGGTTCGATCGTTAAAAAAAAAAAATTGTAACGGATGCCGAGACATACTCGTATTTTCTCGACATATGGCTCGAGAAAAATTTGACCTGTCCGCGCGCTCAAAATTCTTTTGAAGAAACATCCACACATCGACTCGGACACACACGTGCGGATAGAATCGACAGGATGGATCAGAAGACGCATCTTTCGAGGCATTAATAAGCAATAACTATTATCCGAAATCTCGTATTATATGTGTGAGAGGATGCAATGAGGTTTGAGGTACATAAAAGCTGACACACGATCGTCGCTTTAATAATATTTCACTAATGCACAAAAAGCAGGCGCCCACACACGAACCTGACACTTTGCGCTCATACGCTGAGAATATAATAGACCGAGAGAGAGCTTTCGAGCGATAACAATGAAACTTTAACGAGAGACAATGTTACATTATATCGATGAGCACGAATATTTCGTCCCATAAAGCGCGTCTGCTCGTGTTTAAGTTTTCCAGTAACAGAACGATTTTCCATCCG
Source organism: Trichogramma pretiosum (assembly GCF_000599845.2). Taxonomy (NCBI): domain Eukaryota; kingdom Metazoa; phylum Arthropoda; class Insecta; order Hymenoptera; family Trichogrammatidae; genus Trichogramma; species Trichogramma pretiosum. The sequence goes on from NW_019640808.1 coordinate 167,075, forward strand.
TCGTTTCTGGCGTACACACAGAGGAAATTCCGGAAAATTCCACGAGCTACGCGTTCACTGCGTTCACTTAAAACTATGGTAAATAATAGAGAATTTCGAGGGGGTCACTCACCTTGTTCTGGAGCGCGTCGACGAGCACGTAACTGAGCAGGGTGATCTCCTCCTCGTCGGAGCCCAGCGCGTTGCCCTGCTGGCCCGCGGTGGCCACGTACAGGGCCACCAGATGGGTCGGGCCCAGCGCGGCGGCCGAGGCAGCCGCCACCGCCGTCGAGCAGTTCTGGTTGCCACTGACACTTGTGTTATTGTTGTTGTTGTTATTGTTGTTGTTGTTGTTACTGCTGCCGCTGTTGTTGTTGTTGTTGATGTTATTCATCGTTATCGGGCCGTTGCCACTGCCAGCGATAATCGACTGCTGCTGCTGGGGCTGCTGCTGTTGTTGCTGTTGCGGGCCTCCCATTATAGCGCCCGTCACTTGCATCTTGTATACTTTATAGCGCGCCGCAGATCCGCCGCAGAAATTCCCGATTTCGTTTCCTCGAAATGCGAGAGTGAGAGAGAGAGCAGTTTGGCTTCTGGACTTCTATCCCGACGCACTCTGTTTTCACGTATTTATATTATGGTTATATGTTATGTTTTACTCGCTTTAAATGCCTATACTATACACGTAAGATATAACGATATTATGCCGCGCGACGCGAGTTTGTTGTTATTTCAACCGAGGCTGACGACGCACGAAAGCACAGTAGTGGCAGTAGCGAACAACAATAGCGCGAATTTCTCGCTCGACCGTGTCAGAGTATCGTTAAACGTGCAACAAACTAAATTAATGATCAAAATTTATAACGAAACAAAAGCACGCGCGCATTAAAACAATTAAAACTTCTCTTTCTCGTTGTTGTATATAGCTGCACTGCACCACACGTATGAAAAATAATCGACTTGTTTACGGATTATTATTACTCGTTTCGGTATTATTACAATATCTCATTATCGCACTTTATACTACCGAAGCACTACTAAGACGACACGACGACGACGACGACGAGGTAGAAAGGAGAACGTACCCTTGCTTCCTGCTGCTTTCTTTCCTTGTCCAGGTAACGACGAGCTGCGAGCGGCAATAAGCGCAGCTTTGAGGTTATGCTCATATCACACACCTATAGCACAGCACACACACACATGTGTATAGGTAAGGCCGCTGCTAACATGTAGTGGTACATTCACACAGGTAGTTGCTATGTATATATACAAACACGAGCGTGTATATATTCTGGCTGGTCCTCTCGCACTTCTGTTTGCTACCGGGCGCTACCACACAAGCGAGAGACTATATCGTGTACCGTACCGATATATATTATTATTTATTATAAATAAAAACCCGGCACCACTGCTGGATAACGACGATCGATGATGATGCACCACAGAATAAACACACGGGGCACTAAACGCACAGACACACTGCAGGTATAAGGTATGTAGGAGACACACGCGGGCCAGCGGCGGCCACGGGGATGCACTTTTATATATTTTATATATATATTTTATTTTATTTCGTCGAAATTGATACGAGACAGACGCGTTCTCGTACGTACGCGATCGTACGTATCAGAGCGGTATGTTGTATAGAGTCGGAGCTCTGCTGTGTGCGTTTCCACACTCCTGCGCTGCTCGGCTCGCTCGCTCGCTCGCGTTGCGTGTTGTTGGTGTTTCGCGTGTGTACTGAATACACGACTGCTCGGCGCGCGGGTAAAAGGTGCCTCGGCTCGAGAGACGAGAGAGAGACTGACTCGAGCTGGCTCGCAGCACACCGACACACACACACACACGACTTTCCCGACGAGCTGCGTTGCGCCGCTTACCTGTGTGTAGAGCGGGAGAGAGAGAGAGAATACGAGTAGCGAGAAAAGAGAGAGAGGGAGCTCGTACGTATCGGTATGTGTGCATATAGGTGTATATACGTGTGCTGCACGAGAAGGAGGAATCCAAGTGCTCTTATAAGCCAGCAGCAGCGGCGCAGGGTATATTACGATTCGAGTTTCCGACGACTCGGAGCAGCAGCAGCAGCGAGCCGGAGAAATCGGTCTCTGTGCCTTTCTATCTATTACAAATTCTACGTGTATTTCGTGTGTCTGTCTGTGTGTGACTGTGTATATATATGCGTGCACACGTCGGAGATACCAATATACGTTTACGTGTGTGTGTGAGCAGCGCTCGCTCACCTGGCGGCTGGCAGCGGCGACTGCGCAACGTCGACTGTGCGCACCGCAATGTATATATAAGCTGGTGTGCCTGCCTGTGTACATGACGGAGCGAACGGACTATAACTCCGTAATACATAGATGTATATAAAATAATAACGCCGCTCGGTCGTGACAGCGACGAGCTTTCGCGATACCATATATAAAAGCTCGCGCAGCTACTCGCACCTGTTGAAAGTTTATATACAGCGAGCGAAGCTGCAGTTGTCGAATATTTACCCAAATCGGTCGATAAAAGGCCCTGCGCTGCATATGGGTGAAAGCTACTACTCCCCTGTCGTACGTGTCCATAATTACGTATGTGTGAATAAAACATGGTGTTGCATATATGGGTACGTAGTATATGTATACTTTGGTCAGTGCCTGCGTCGTATAGTTGGTGGTGTCGCTTTCATTCACACGCACCGACCGACCGACCGCGTGAATAATCACACTATACTCTCAGCAGCTGACAGAGAAAGAGAGAGAGTGAGAAAAGCGTAATATATGTAGTAGACTCGGTGTAAATATACATACGAGTAAAGTGCAGACCCCCCCGCGAACGTAAACGTGAACGCACGACTCATTCATGCCGTACGTATACACGCATATAAAGAAAGTGTATATATGTGTAGCTGCACGAGATTGTGTGTAAGAGGCAGCAGCAGGTGCATCGTTTCGAATATCTGTAGCATAGTATAGTGTGAAGCGTCTCCTACTACTAACTACTCCCTTTCGCCGCCGCACTGAAACACAACGTTTCCCCCGCACACAACTCCGCGCAAGGCATAACGTCATCGAGCTTGCCTCAACTTTATATACAGCTCAGCAACAGGTGTATACACTTGTATGTATATTCGCAAGCTTATTGTAGCGTGTCCTTTATAGTTAAAGCTGGCGCTGTGACGGCGGTGGCGGCTCCCTGGAATTCTTTATACCTACATACAGACAGCAAATACATCACCAGCGTTATAATATCTCTCTGCCAGGCTTACCTATACATATGTGTGCAGTATGCAGCAGCATAGTCTAAAAAGAGACTTTACTCTTTACCGTTATCGCGACTCGATGTTGCCGCCGCCACCGCTGCTTTTTACACTTTTTATCCCTCTCTCTCTCTCTCTCTCTCCCACCCCGTGCGGACGAGCTATACACATTCTCGACGCGCTCGGCAGCTAGCATAGGGCTCCCTTTCTTCCTTCCTCTCGTTTCTCTCTTTCCTAATTCTCTCCGCTTGTGTGCAGCCGCGCACCAAGGATGATGTTTCGATGAGAGAGTATATAAGTATAGTTGTAGTAGTTGTAGTAGTAGTAGAATCTCCGCGCCGACGAGATTTTTTCCCTCCTCCTCCTCATCTTCTTTTTTTTACTTCGTGTATTATATACCACCGGCCGACGAACTCTCGTCGGCAGCGCAGCGGTGCTTTTTATTTTTCCTCATAAATTGCCTCCCCCCCCCCCCTTCGCTTTATATTAATATTTACACAAAATATATACGTGCACTTCTCTTTATAGGAGGAAAAGCTGGGCTCGCTTCGGCTAGCGTTCTCCCTACATACGATCGCTTCTTTTTCCCTATATTTATTGCGCGGCTTACACACGGTGCACGCGCGCGGAAAACTTTGTGTCGAGTGACACAGCAATAGCTCCCGCCCCTCTCGATGTGTACGTATCGTGTATCGAAAATCGTGCACTATATAGACGCCGCGTCGTTGATCTCTCTCTCCAATAAAAGAGAAAAAAACTTGTCTCGTGCTTCTCGTGCGTGTACTCCGCGGCGCGGCCATATGGACAATTCGATCGCGGCACAGCGTCGAACAATAATCGGACAATAATCGGACACTGTTTTGCTACCGTTGTCGTCGTTGACGGTGGGCACATGTGTTCATCTGCACATGTACGTTGGACAAAATGTGTGCGTGTGTAAGACGACGCCGTAATTGCGGAGCTTTTATTCGTCCCGGAATATGTCAGCTGCATATATGGTTCAAACGCACGTGCAAAAAAGCTGGCGCACGGATATCGAGGCAAGAACGAAAGAAGATCCGTTATATTATTTATGATCGCGGGGTAATCGTATATATCTTCGACGCGCAAGCTCGACGCGAATAGAAGGAAAGAAAGTCGAGCGCCGCTCGATATCCGCGCGTCAACGCGCAACGCGATCGTTATTATTATTATTTTACAGCGAGAGGAAAGAGAAACTGACCGAGTCTAAGCTTCTTACGGATGGTATGTGTTCTTGCCTGTGTTATCGAAGAGGGAGGGAGCAAAAGGGCCTCTATACAAAGGGGGGAGAGGAAGAAGCTCGAGAACCTGCCAAGCCTCGCAACGAATCGAGCGGAATAGGAATTCGATATATAGCATTCCTCGAGTCGACTCGCGAGCAGTCGCGCGCGCAGCGAGTCCCTCTTTAATACACGTTCGTCGAGATTATGTGTATCTTCTTCTTCTTACTTCTCTAATACTCTCTCTCTCTCTCTGGCAGTCTCGAGGCAGCTCACTCGGCTCGCGAGAAAGACTTTTCTCTCTCTCTCTTTCTCTTCTCTTTCCCTCTCGTTCCCACTTGCTGTATATACACGATCTCGCGCGCACCGCGAGGTCGTTGAGCTTGAGAACAGGTAGAGAGACAGAAGAGATCGGCGCATTTATGAGTGCAGCGGCAGCGGCAGCAGCAAGGGAAAGGCTCTCACATGCCCGCGGCTTGCACTCGACGCAGGTATACATACATACATACTATGGCTGTATATATGCGGCGCCTGCCTGTGCCACGGGGATTCTGCGCGCAGGCACACGAGTATTAACGATCGCCCGGCAAAGGCATGCGAGAGAGAGAGAGAGTCGATGTTCTTTACTCAGCGTTACTGCGAGTATATTTCAGAGATCAGCTGTGCGTGCAGTGCGAGATGATTCCGTCGTTGAAACTTTTAAGCTGCCATCTCTTCGTTAAATTTCGATAACGCGCCGTGGTATCGAGTTAATATACGGAGAAAACGCGACGCCGTGATAATGACGCTTAAAAGGCATCCCTATACACAACTAACGCAATGCTCGGATCTCGTATAATATAGAGGCTTAACTAGCGTGAACTGTATAAATTACGGCCGCTAAATGATCCCTAGGCCGCGCGCGTGTAATTATACGCCGAGTATACCGAGTGCAGCAGCTATATTATAACTGCACACACAAACGTAAGCCGCCGTGCAACTTTTAAGCTCGCGCGAGCAATTATAACGCAGTCGATCGGAGTAAAGGTAGGTACGGCGCGAGCAACGAGCCGCGCAAGGAAGGAAGTAAAACGCGAGGAAGGAAGGAAGGATGGAAGGAAGGAAGAAAGAAAGGAATTTTTCCAGGCGGAGAATTAATCATCGATGAGTATATAACACGGTATTTTATACCACGAGAGACGAGAAAATGCGAGGATAATCGTATCTATACCGATTTTTCCATCGAATAACCGATTGTAAAAGCACACGAACTGTCGTATGAAGGATCGTACGTCGATGAACGTAGCAATAGTAGTGTAGTAAAGCAATACACGCGCGCAAGCTCGCACACGCGGGGCGCGTACTTATACAAGTCAGCGAAGGAAGACTGCGGTTTTTCGTGAAAATAAAATATCTCGAATACCGACTATGGTCGATCTGCTCTTGGCATCGTTTTATTTCCCCCCACCGAGATCGCGACTTTGGCGAGGGATCCGCGAATCGGGCCTCTATCGCGACTCCAATTTCAAGCTGCGGACTGCCGCTCGCTCGACCATCGTCGACAAAGTCTCGAGAAAAGAGGAGGATACTCGAGCTGGAGCGTAATATACAGCGACGCCACGACGATCGTGAAATTTTTGCGACGAGTTCAAATTGATCCACAGCGACGACGACGACAACCACTACCACCACCAAGATTATAACGTAGCGGAGGAGTTGGCGATCGAAGCGAGAAAAAAAAGTACAGAGAGCTTTGCGCCGCATGAATCCGTGCCGAGAAACTCGCGAGAGTATTTGTCCACGCGGCTGCGGGCGCTGGATCCTTTCTGAAAACTCGTACACTGTATCGATCGCCAGATAGTCGAGATCTGCGAAACCGATCGTCGAAAATCTAACGAACGAGGATCCATTCGATATTTGCTTGGGCGCGATATGCGTTGCTATCGTCCAAATTTCAAACGAATGAATTCATTAAAAAAAGATCGCGGCTGCTCATTTTTGCGCAGAGACTCGCGACGAATTCGACATACCGTCGCAGCTTCTCACCTCCCCCGCGCCCAACAGCGCTCGATCTCTAATTTTTTTTCTTTTTTTCGACTTCGCTCTCGTGGTGTTGCGCACACGAGTTCGATATATCCACCGTACTATAATATATATATAAAGGTATATTTATGCTATAATACACATGGCTAATTTAGCTCGCAGCCGAGCACCTGACTGTGGACTGTATATATACCTACATGTATACGGGCGTGCACGAATATGTATACGGACAGAGAGAAAGAGAAGCGGCTCAGAGCCAAGAGAGAGAGAGAGAGATATTATATATATACGTTGGATTTATACGTCAGGACGTTAACCCCGCATTACATATACACGTGTACTACGTATAATACGGGAAAGCAGCGGACCGACTGTGTGTATATTATACACTTGGCGCGATCATCAAGGCCGCGACTCGTGCGTTTTTATACGTGAAATATCGTATATTGGCATACATCTTCTCTTTTCTGAATCTACGTGGGGAGAGGGGAATTTATTAGCGAGTTTTGGTCACAGAAATTTATATATATTTCGGACTCATCGAAAATTTACAAGCTTTACATAGACTCGTGTGGAAGCACCTGCTACTCGCGCCGATTCGAAGGCTCGCTCGCTCGGTGCGTTTATAAAATATCGAAAGGCGATTGCCAGTCGATCTCGACGAAATTATTTGTTGTTGTTGTTGTTATTATTATTGGCAAGAAGATGAGCGAAAGCTTGAGCATATCCTATACATCTTTGGCGAATTTCGAGACTGCTGCAGGACTCGCTCGGTCTCCGATAGGAACCGCGCATATTATGGAAAAACTTCCATGTCGTGCATCTATGTAGCCGCGCGCGGAAAGCAAATGATACTATAAATGATACACTACCCTTTTTCGTTTTCGAATTATTATAACTACTCGCATACATCATGATTTTCTATCGTCCATCTTATACGATATATATACCATAACGATGTGCGAACCAAGTTTGAAGATACATAAATCGTCTCGCGGCTGATGTGCACTAGAAAGCGGAAAGTTCCCAGAACGAATTTTGCTGCTGCAGCCACGTATCGTCGACTTCGGGCGCATTTCTCGTATACATACTCGACTGCTCTCCTCATCCACGTTGTTGTTGTTGTTGTTGTTGTTTGCTTTTTCTTTTTTTTTTTTTTTTTTTCACAAGNGAACTGCGGCGGTTAGCGCGTCATCCTTATTATACATTTTTTTCCTTTTTTTTTTTTTAACGAAATGCGTGCGCGCGGCTGGCTGAGTGGCTTCGTGTTTACGTGCGCACGTATGTGTGTGTGTGAGACTGCGCAAACACATTACACCGTACACGCTCACACACACACACACACACACACACACACTCTATAGTTGTTTGCTCGACTGAATTTCTTTACTTCGTTTTTTTTCCTTGGCTTTCTGGATTTATTTACGTATGGGTGTATACGCTGAATGTGGATAAAAATTTGCGCTTCGATCGGCGCATCTCCTTTCGCGCGACGACGATGATCCGCGGAGCTTATATAGTGGCGAAATTTTTTATCCGTGCGAGCGTGAAATCTCGTCCTCGGTTTGTATCAGAAATGACACTCCATTAATTGGCGATCGATTTTCTTATACGTTTTGCAAGTATATGTACAATACAAAGTATTAAAATCCGTCGATCGATCGATCGATCGATCCGAGGCACTACGTCTATATCTTGTCATTTATTGTTGTTGTTGTTGCCTTTTGTCGATCGACGATCGACTTTACGCAAAGCCGCATCGCCGCCGCACAATCGAGCGATAAGCGAAAATATTCAGCTGAGCTCACGACTCCATCATCTCTACATATAAAAAAAAAAAAAAAACATTACATTTATTATTTACATTGCACCTTGTGTTGTACGATGCAGCGCAGCTCTCGGCATAATATAATACGTGTAATCTAGCTGGCCGCGCGAGAGCTGCTCGCGCTTGGCTAATGAGATTTTTTGCACTTTTTGCGCCTCGTCTTCGCGCGCGCGCAAAAAGTAACGGTTGCTGCTGCTGCGATATCGCGACAACGGCGACAAAAAATCCGCAGCTCGCAATTTGCATGTTGGCTCGTCGTCGTCGTCGTCGTCGTCGTATATACATGTGTATCTCATCTCTCATTTTCTCGACTCGACGCGACCCCTTCTTTGAGGCTTGCAAAATTGTTCATTATATATTATAGGATACGGCGACGCGACGCAACCTTGTGGCAGAGAAATACACGTGTCGCGCGACTGTCGCGTACGTAGGATTGTAATATAAGCGAGAATCATCAACATTATTACGTATATGTAAAGGCGACACATGCGCACACGGAGTCACGTTATGTTATTATCAACCGAGTGGTAGTGCACGTCTGCACACACGCAAAAATCTTAGCCGAAATTGAAAGAAAAAAAGGTCGACGGCGGCGGCGGCTTCGGTTTAAACTCGCTCGAGCTCGCGAGCCTTATTCCTTTACCAAGCCTTAATTATCAATTAAATCTAATTGGAAGTGGTGTATATATAATGCAAGATACGCACGGAAAATGTGTGCATTTAGCGCTATGTCTGTGTCTGTGTGTGTGTGCAATTCTGCTGCTGCTTCTGCCGCGCGCTGCTCGCTCTGATTATAAAACTTAATTGAGAAACGTATACGTTGGATTTATTTAATTTTTTTTTCAGTGTCCTCGCGCGCGCACCGACGAGGAAAAATTCGCCCGATTCGCTCCACAAACGGAGCTAGTAGCTGTTAGGCGCGCTCGGGTCAAATTTGTCCGCGCCGGTGTATCGTAACGCAAAAAAAAGCTCGATAACGAGACGCTGCTCCCCGACCGCGAGACAAAAAGCACGTAAAATTCGCGATCGTTCGGCGGAATTGAGATGTGTGTGTGTGTGTGTGTGCGCGAGACGAAATCGAGCGTATCATCTTTCGCCACTCACGGACTCGTACATTATGCACATAAGGGATCGAGAAACGTACGGATCGTTGCGTAACATCCTGCGCGCGAGCATGAAGATATCGACGGCCGCGCGACGTCCGAGAATTCGCCTTCACCTGTATATATACGCTACCACTGCTACACCAATGTGGTGCCGTATTATATAGCCGAGCCGAGCGAGATGTTCAACCGGTTCGTGTGTAATTCTCATCGTCTCTTTCTCTCGCATATGTGGATAATATTGTCGGAGCACTCGTGCGCCCGTGTTAAGAGGCGCAGCCCATTTCTTTCTTCATTTGTCGCGGTAGGTTCCCTCGAGTTATTTACAAAAATGAATCACTTTACGTTTTTTTTTTTGTTTTCATGCGTAACACACTTTATTATAGCATGTAAAGCTTTAAATTTGTAAGAATTATCGTTTCTCCTATGTACATTTGATCGTTTTAACGGATTTAGTTTCTCCATTGCAAATAGCCTAACAAAATTATCCACTATAATGTATCTCATGAGAATATTGGTTTAAACAAAAACATATTATTTCTTATGACGCACAATTAAATTTAGAGCTTGGGCAACAATTCATGTTCTCTTATTATTTTTTGTACATCCGATAGTTTAGAAATTACAAAACAAAGACAATTTCCTTTTATCGCTATTTAATTCAAAATGGTATTTTGAATACTTAAAGATTTGAACACGTTAGATTTTCAAGCTAGTCAAAATATTAATAAAAGTAAAAAAAAAATAGATCTAACAATACTGAAAAATTTCATTTAGTATTTTTATATGCACCGTTAATTATTTGTATTCTTCGAATTGCTTTAAAATATTTTCTGGTAACCCATATGTATTAATTTTAGGCATTATTGATCTCCTCATATTATTCCTCAAAGTTTCATGTGTACGGTGGGTTAAATACTGTAAAAAAAATGTCATGTATTCATCCAATTTTAATAAAATTATCATTCAATAAAATTATCCATAATACGTACCCCACATTTTCCCATATCTTTATAAATTTTTCCTCCTTTGATTTTATCTATCACATTGAATTTGATTATGAATGCAAGCATAATTCTTTGCTCGAACAAGTTCAATGAATATCTGTAAAGATATAAAATTGATTATATAATTACTCTAAACATAATATTATTAAAATTTAATCAAGTTATTTTACTGTGGTTTCCCATGTGATCTATGTATTTCTGGTGAAAAAGTACATAGATCTTGTTTACATCTAGCATTTTCGGGTATATCTTGACTAATCCACCATTTGGAACTGAAAATATAATATGTTCGTTCTATGTATTATAATATATTATAATATATTTCTTCTTAAAAAAATATCAATACCTATTCTCAATAAAACGTTCTTCATCATTACTACCAATACTTTCAATGCTATCATCACCACCATTATTTTCAATACTATCATCATCACTCTTGCTTATAGTTCTATTATTTGTGATACTATTGTGCCTAAGTCTTGCCTCTGATTCCAAACTCTCGCTTATGTTTTCAACATTTATGCTATGATTATTTATGCTTCCATTGGGTGTAAGTTTTATTTTAGATTCAATAGAAATAGATGAATCATTTGAAGCAGGTATGATATCTTCTTCTTCACTAGAACTACTATCAATTTTCAATCTCTTGTGTGGTTTTTGAGTAAATTTTTCTTGCTGTTCTTCCTGCAGGAGTTGTTGAAAACTTCGTTTATTTGTTTTTTCTTCAGCTTGTTTTTTTACACTTTCAAATCTGTGGGAATAAATTAATGATAACTTACTGAAAAAAGATTACGAGAAAAATTCAAGAAAAAGTTAAATACCTGTATAAGTCTATTGGTAACGGCTTTCTAGCTTCTATCGAATGAAGGAGATATAAGATTTTATACATTCGTGTAACATTGAGTAAATTGTTATCATTTTTTGTAGATTTGAGAAGTTTTACAACATGATCTCTAGTAGTAAGTGCATAACCACTTTGATTGGAAACTTTTCCTCCAAGATCCTTGAAATAATTGTTTACAAAAATAAAACTCCCATAATTTAATGTGAGAAGTAAATTGTTATATGAAGTTTTAAATCTATTACCGTAACTATCTTTCGGTACCTTTCTTCAATTTCTGGTGTCAATCCCAACAATTGAAATTCGTAACCTTTAAATATTTTTGGGAAGTGAACGTCAGTCCTATCAGGGATGGAGTCAGTCATGACTAAAATTTGAACTATCAAAACAAGAGTAAACTTTTGAATTTCACAATCATCACAGAAACTAATTGAAAGATAACCGTTAAACCAGCGGCGTCTCAAGTGTAATCAAATGTGCTGCTGTATACAAACATCGATGGACTATAAATATTTGTTTTTTATCCGCGCTAGATAATAAAATAGCAGCCTACAAAATTTTAGCGAAAAATGACTCGTACAGGACTCGTTAGTCGTCGGTGGCGCTGCGAGTCAAAACATTACCGGCTTTTTGCCGGTGCTGTTCAAGCCTGTCTGCGACCTATGTATACATACGTCCGTTCGTATGTATGTGTGCGCGCGCGTATGTGTGAATGTGAATCGCATAGCAAAATCGAGAGAACGGGACGGTAACTTGCGTTGACTTAAATTGTATTTGTTGCCGATTGTACCAACGATGAAGCCCTCTTTTTATCATCTTCAACTGAAGATTTATACTTAATTTATTAATAATAGAGATTTAGTTACTTTATAATAAACAAAAGCATTTTCTCCACGAGGAAGCTATTTGCCAATGGACTGGCAGCGGGGTTTAAATATGATGTTTACAATAAGCGCTCATTGATGACATTGAATTTCATATCAGTTAGTGAGAAAAAGGGAACGATGCACTCAAATGTTATAATGCGGTTATTGTATTTTTTTATTTGGAAGATTTGTTAGAGAAGCGATAAGATTACTTTTGTAAAAAAATATTCTGTAGGTGCAGAAACTATCTTAATCATTAATTATAGAGAATAAATCAATGTTTTAACGTTATCTGCAGCATTGAAATAAGAACTTTGATTTTTCGGGTTGAAAATAAAATAATTATGTAGTTACATTACTCTGAATATTATGAGTGTTGGTTGTAAGTTGTTTAGGTAACGCAAATAGAGGAAAACGAAGATTTAATGAATTGAATAGTAATGTCTTTTTCTATTCTCAAAGGAGCAGGTAAATATGATACTCGCCATTTAGAGATCGACGAGGCGTTTCCTCGACGCTCGAGTAGAATAAGATGGATTCACCGTCGTTCTCGCTGCTGATTCGATTGTTTTACTCATTTATTTTTTTCATTTTTCGATGCAATATAAAAAAGATATCGTGCACGCAAGGATCCGGAGTGTTTTTTTTTTTTTTTCATAACGTTCGACGGTGAGCTTTACGCGTGTCTTGCACAATTCACGAATTAGCGTATCACGTTGGATGCAAAAAAAAACACATAACACGCACGCTCACGACTTGATGAAAATTTACGATCGCTACAGAGCGTCGTGTACGCATCATGCGTTCGAGCTATTTGTCATCGTCGTAATTTTTTTTTTCTTTCCTAAAATTTCAAGTCACTATTTATGTACGCGCGAGCCTCGAATATGCCAATTAAAATCTAATCAAGCTCTCTCCCGTTGCCATTATAAATCGGTAATGCAACATTACATTTGAAGCTGCTCTTGTCTTGGGACAATGGGGCACGATTGATTCGCCGCGCGCGGAAAGGCTTTATTAATGGATCGTCATTGCGACTGGAGAAAAATTGATTATCCCGATGCGGAGGTGCGTTGATGTGTTGTCGTGCGCATGCCGTATTATAGGATGACACAGCAGCAGCAGCAGCTAGACACATACGAAGCTTTTTTTGTCGTCGTCGTTCGACTTTACGATGCACACACACACGTAGAGACGAGTCGACGATGAAAAGGAAAAAAAAAATAAGAAGAAGAATGAGGAGAGAGAAAAAAATTAACGTCGTAAAACTGCAAGGACTATATATATATCGCTGCGGCAAATACCTACATCGTAAAATTATGTTTTTCGCGGTCGTCCTCTAATGCATCGCGCGTCGCAATTCATATTATACACAACGAATGCAATGGCATTGTTGATCGGTAAATGGCGCGAGCTTCTTCAATTAGGGATGTGTGAGATTACATTGAGAATCGAGTCGCTTCAAGGCCGATTCCTGAAAAAGAAAAGAAAAATATTTAAGAATCTCATTATGATTCTCATTTCAGTGGATCTGCGATTGATAATTTTTTTTTCATCAAGAGCACTTGAAGATTAAGAGATGTGTGCCATTTTTTTATAAACAAAAATGATCTTTCAAAGTTTTTAATCTACAGCTTAGAACGCAGAATCGTTTTTGATATTTTTCTGTAACTATATATACAGGAGCGAGCTTACGAAAGTTGACTGCGCGTCGAACGTGAAAAACATTTGCACCAGCAAATATCCTAACCTTTTACCTTCTAGATAGAGTCAATATTTCTCGTTATTTCACAGAAAATGTACACCACTCGTGCGTGATACTTATCTGAAAAAAATCGCAAAGGAAGATTGCGCATTAACGAATAAGGAGTAAGAACTCAGTGGTCAGCTAAACTAGAAAAAAGTGTCCTTTCGATTACTCTTACTGATTTTGACTTTTCCAATAGTCAGTTGTAACTGTCAAAAAATCGTCGTAGACACATACAGTCCAACGGTTAGTGTTTGTGATCCAAGTGACTTAGAAAAATGTCGAGCGTCAATAAAGCCACAGGCTATACGCTAATTGATCGGGAAGATTACGACTTTACGTGGATAATTGAAAATGTACAATTTTTACCATTCAAACAAGGTGAACTTTTAGTATCGCCGATATTTAGTACCAAATGCGATGTAAAATTTTACTTTCGATTGATCGATGAACTTCAACGTGGTCTTGATTCTAGTTCATTGGTTAGAAATTTATATCTACACTACAAAAACGCAGTGAACGAGTTCAAATGCGACTACGACGCATATGTTACTGTGGATAGGAGAAAGGTCATGCCGATATGTGGTAGTGCAATTATTGAAGTAAATAAAGATATCGCCATTATGTTGGTAAATGGTTATCATTCATCTATATTACACAGTACGGCGGAGACTATAACTGTTGATTGCAACTTGAAATTATCGAGGGGAAATGTAACATCGTTTCTAAACTCCGGACCAATAGTTAATGACGCTACGGCAACGATACCGAAACTGAAATTCGACTGGGTATTTCTTGATAAAAATTTGAGTGATGTAAAGTTACAAACTGCATCTGGAAAGGATATTCCAACGCATAGGGTCGTGCTCGCTGCTGCTAGTCCTGTATTCAAAGCCATGTTCAGCCACGATATGTTGGAAAACAAAAGTCAATCGGTTAATATGACGGATATTGGTTATGAGACAGCAGTTGAGATGCTACGATTCATCTACACGGGTAGTGTCGAAAAAGAAGAAGTTTCTTTCATTATTGATCTTCTGATGGCCGCTGACAAATATCAACTCGAAGAGTTGCAAAGAAAGTGCGAAGAAATATTGAGCAGGAATTTATCTACTAAGAACGCCATAGATATTCTAAAAATTGCCGATAAATGTAGCATGAAAAATTTGAAAAAGAACGCAATTAATTTTATGAAACTGCACATCCACCGATCTCCGGACTCCGACGATGTGGGCGACATGCTTCTCGGTATGGAACGATTTTTTTCAAAATGATGCGATAGATGATTTGCATACATTTTTAAATTTTAATCGAATTTTAATTATTTATTGTTCGCTTGCGTTCGAAAACATGATGTATCGCTCTTCCGATTAAAATAAAATCGCCTATGTACGAGAACACGTCTATTCATTTTTCAAATATATCAAAATCCAACGGGCCTTTCCTTCAAACATAAACACAGCAGATCGGTCCAAAGACCTGCGCATCAATAACAACAACAAATAAACGTGGTACGTAGCACATCAATTAAATATCGAATCTGCTCAGTCCAGGCCTATTCGTGCGCGGCATTCGAGTCTTTCTCTCTGTCTGAAAACTACTTTTGAGCTTTTTTAACGGTGTACAATGTCGAACGTCAAGAAATTCACAACCCACTCATACGTTGATACAAAAGACTATAATTATTTGTGGGTAATAGAAGATTTTATCTTAATTCGTGAAAAGGATCGTGGCTACGTGAATTCGACCTTATTTGCTACCGATGAAATGGAGTTTCAATTGATATTCGAGACGAGGTATTATAGTTCAGGAAAATATTCAGATTATTCAACGTTACATATATCCAGTTCATCCAATTTGAACAAAAATTTACCTTGTACATACAAAATATCAGTTATGAAGGACGACGCGAGTGTTTTCACCAAAACGGATACCTACCAAATAACCACGAAGGAGGGCTTAGAAGAAATTTTCGCGATTCCCACCCTCGAAATGAATAAATTTATTTCGTCAACGGGTACTATGGTCGTTCACTGCGAATTGAAAGTTGCCACGGGAGAGGAAGAGAATTCTGCTAACTACGAAGGCGACGACGCGAACGAAGGCCTTTCACCGAAACATAATTTCGATTGGATATTTCTCGAGAAAGAACTGAGCGATGTTACGCTAAAAACTGCAGATGGAAAGAAAATCCCAGCGCATAGAGTCGTGCTCGCTAGTGCCAGTTCAGTATTCAGAACCATGTTCAAACGCGAAAAGGGCGGAAACAAATCTCAATCAGTTGATATGGTGGATGTTACTTATAAGACTGCAGTTGAGTTGCTGCGATACATCTACACGGGTAGGGTTGTAAAACCAGGATTTCCTTTAGCAATGGATGTTTTAGCAGCTGCTGACAAGTATCAACTTGAAGAATTGAAAAGTGAGTGCGAACAAATAATAGGCTCCAATTTATCGGCTGAAAACGCACTAGACGTTCTAAGAGTTGCTGATAAGCATAATGCAAAATATTTAAGCAAAAAAGCTGCCGAATTTATAAAAGTTTTGTTCAGATCAGTACGATAAATATATATTTTAATACATGTTCAATTTAATTGTACTTACATGTTATTCAATTTAATTAAATATAATGTTACTATTTTAGTTTCGAATATAGAAAAAAAAATTCAATGAATAACGTCGAAATTTATTTGAACCTATCCATACGCAGAATTCGTACGTATAAACGAGTAAAAATGACGATTAGCGTGACATTAGTTAATGAAATTTAATTCTGTTCATTGGCAGCTCTTTTGCCCTCGGTAAGAATCGAGGATTCAGAAGTACACGTATATACTTCAAAAATAATTGATACGCTATCGTGTAAAAGTTGTCGTGTAACGACATACGATAGGAAAGAGCAAGATTATCTCGTATTTTGATGTATGATTTATGTATAGTTTCAAAACATATATTTTCGGTGCGCATAAAAATTTAGGTATTCTCACTGCTAATTTAGCGCAGTAATGGTAGCGTTTCTTTCGGAGCGTCTCGGAATTGAAAGCTCATCGTCAGATGTGTATACTAGTAAGCTTCGGCATGTGCCTCAGTTTCCTTTTCTCTCTCTCTCTCTATCTGTTCCAGCAACATACAGCGTATACGTACAACATTGTACAGTGCCATAAAGGAGCCTAGACGATTGTGCATTATGGGATGGATGCACGGCTAGCCGAGAGAGAAGTGCATCGTATACCGTTAGCTCGAGGATATATAGCTCGGTGCCGCGTTCACTCGCACTTGCGCGCCCAAGGAACACGTATACACGCGCGTACGTGTACGTACGGTTTTGCGGTGAACTGAAGCGAGTCTTTTTCTGGAATCGCCTGGGTGAGCTGCTATGTAAGACGTACGTGTGTGTGTCTGCATTTATAAAAGCCGCAGAGAAGACGAGAAATCACCTGGCCGCGCGTGTACATATATACTCGCAAAGCGCGAGTACAACGAACGGACGCGATATTGGCCCCGCATAGTCATCGTCCTCGTCCGCGTCGATGCTGCGCGCGCGATGACGACGACGACGAAGAGTAGAGAAAATACGTCATTAATTCGCTGCAATTCGAGTGTACACACGCGCCAAAGACTTTTCGATATATATATAGCCTCGTCGGTCGGTCGTCGCGTGTGCAGTGCGCAGTCAGTGGCGGAGCTTGTAATAATATTATACAACGTGTTACTGCAGCACGAAGTCACGGCGCTCCGAACTTTTTATATGCAATATATGTACACGGGGTGGAGGAGGAGAAAAAAGAGAAGAATCGCGGCGTAATTAGTTCCGCGATGCGCGCTCGCAGCTCGCCGTGAGTTCCGAGTCGCGCGCATCATATTCCTGTACACACGCACACGCACACACATGTGCCTCGTGCACGATCGCATGCGGTAGCTATAAGTTATATCACGGAGCCGCTGCTGCAGGTCTCGAGATAGCTGTTGTGCACTATATGCAGGATCTGTATATATGGGATATATCGCGTCAAATTGTTCTCCCCCTTGGAACAGAGTTTTTTGATTTTTCATATTTTATTCTGTTTTCCAAAGGTAAATATTAAAAAATGATTGAAACATGTTTTTTTGTAAAATCTGATGTCAAAAATCATATTCATAAACTCCAAGTACCTTAATTTTTAAATTTCAGCTTTAATGGCAAAAATAAACATGTTCGTATCCAGCGATATGGTCAATATTGTAATATGTTCATCGATACACCAAAATACAACTTCTGATAAATTTTGGTAGTTGGTACACAAATAGAATTCATTATTTAACATGATATGAGTCAAGAATAGAGGAAATCTAGAGAAAAACCATATTTTATTGGAACATAGGAAGGTCAATTATGCAGCCAGGAAAAGCCTTTTTCCAAACGAATGGAGCGATAACTGACCGTACTATACACGAGCTGCGTTAATGCGTAAGGGCTCGTACTACGGAAGCACAAAATAATCGAAATTACTCACGTTGTTGCCTTGCAGACGAGGCCAAGTACCACGCAGATATGACGCAAGTCGCCGAGGTTTTATGCTGCTGCGATGGAGATCTTCGGGTCTGCCAGGTCGTATAACGTATAACACTTTTTGGTCAAGTTCTTCATTTTCGAGTAAAAAAATTGAATTAATAAAATTTTGAATGAAATGAACCATGAATAGAGGCACTCGAACCGGAAAACAACCATAGATAAAAAAATTATGCAATGCAAAAAATAAAAAAGTATTAAAAAGTTATAATTTTCTAGGCTCGTAATCGTCATAATTGTGCCGTTTGTTGACAAATAGAAGTAGATAGTGAAAAACCCCTTAAAGGAAATTGGGCACAAGTGGCGTTTGCTCGTAATCATCATGAAACAGCCCTTCAGAATAGTCGCTGAGATTCCGCTTGCGACGGATTGGAAAGTCAAGGCAGACTTAAACATCGTTTCTTTTTTATCAAAAACCATTAAACGATTCTCGCAAAGATGTCACCTGCTACAAGTTCGAGAAGAAATTTGGACAAAATGGGACACGACCTGAACTACAAATGACAGTACAGAAAAGTCCCAAAGATTACGCATGTGACAAGTGAAAGAAGACATTTGGAACGACTTTCGTGATCCAAACGGCTTCTCACAATTGTTACATGCGGAATCTCTGCGACTCTTATGTAAAATCATTTATAGCTCAAGACGAGTCCCAAATTGCCCAAACCTCTTCTCGTACTTGCAACATGTGACGTCTCCACGAAAATCGTCAACTGGTTTTGAATATAAAAAAATGATGTTCAGTTCTAAATTTCCTTACAATACGTCCCAGACACCATCTCAGCGACTATCCAGGAGGACTATCTCTCGATGAGTGTAAGCAAACACCACTTGTGCCCAAGTTCCCTATAGATACCACAGCCTCTTGCCGGGATACTCCGAGCTGTCTTATCGATAACACGTGGCCTTATGGGAGAAAGTCTTTTCCTGGCTGACGCGAGCAAGTGGGTCNAAGCGGAATCTCAGCGACTATTCTGAAGGGCTGTTTCATGATGATTACGAGCAAACGCCACTTGTGCCCAATTTCCTTTAAGGGGTTTTTCACTATCTACTTCTATTTGTCAACAAACGGCACAATTATGACGATTACGAGCCTAGAAAATTATAACTTTTTAATACTTTTTTATTTTTTGCATTGCATAATTTTTTTATCTATGGTTGTTTTCCGGTTCGAGTGCCTCTATTCATGGTTCATTTCATTCAAAATTTTATTAATTCAATTTTTTTACTCGAAAATGAAGAACTTGATCAAAAAGTGTTATACGTTATACGACCTGGCAGACCCGAAGATCTCCATCGCAGCAGCATAAAACCTCGGCGACTTGCATCATATCTGCGTGGTACTTGGCCTCGTCTGCGAGGCAACAACGTGAGTAATTTCGATTATTTTGTGCCTCCGCAGTACGAGCCCTTACGCATTAACGCAGCTCGTGTATAATTATAATAACTTTTATTGCAGTCTAAAATCAAACTGTTTACAGCATTTTATAGGAGTTTAAAATTTTTTTAGCAGAAACGATTTTCGAATGTAACTAAAAAACATGCATGATAGTGCGTAGAATCTCGCGACGTATACGCATAGATAGCACATACGTATTCTATGTATTATCGTACGCATATAAGCAAGAGAGTGAAAGATATCTCAACGCAGTCAATGCCGTGAGCCAAGCTGACTGCTGCTGCTTATGCTGTTACATTGCCTCGTGCGTATACGTAAACACAGACATACGCGCGTGCGAGAGCGAGAGAGAAAGAGATACGCGCGTCGAGTCTCGGTAGCGGGCAACAGCAGAAAGCAGTTCTGTAGCTGGCGCGGTAGCCAATCACAGCGCGTAGCGCCAACCGACGCTGTATAGGTAGTTCTACTACCAAAGTTGCGCTCGCTCGGACGGACGGACGCTCGGTTTTTACGGGTTTACCCCTGTACTGACACCAAACGCGAATATAGATGTTTCACATCAAAAGAGGGGGGGACAGTTGACGCGATTTAGCCCATATATAACGCGCTTGTACGGACGCGGGGGAGATCGCGTTGAAAAAAAATCAAAAGTATCGACACCGCAGCTGCCTGAGTCTGCGCGAGTACCCGCGATTTTTTTTCTCGAGTATTTACCGATACCCGGCTATTCCCGATATTCAGCCGATCCTGTAGCTAAATTAAAAAAGTACGCGGACAAGATTGAAAATGATTCAAATCGTATATAGTCGAGTTTATTCGACAAGTGTAATTTTCGTTTTACAAAGTGTTTTTTTAATTGATCAATGAAAATATATTTTAGTGTAAAGTGACCGGATATTGATGAAAAGGAATTCTTCAAGTTTCTTATGCCAAATAAATAATGAAATTGTATGTCATAATTTTACATGAAAAATGGTTCTCAGTACCCTGAAGTTCAAATAAAAGGATTCAACTACGAATGCCGAATTCCAGTTATCCTATTTCTTATGAAAATTTGATTTTTCGGGTCAATAATTTTTTTCGAGTTTTTGTCTGCGATTAAAAGTGTTTGAAAGTTTACCTCAAACTATTGGTTTTGTTAGTAAATTTTGTTGTTCTGCAAATAAAGTTTCACAAACCCATAGTACTTATCACAGTTTTATCGTAGATATTATGGAGAACATTTATTATAAATGATCATGGTATTATCAATGAGAAAATCCAATCGTTTTTTTTTTTCAAATTTATTTATTAAATAACATTAGACATAAGATACATAACTACGTTCTTCCGGGATCCCCGGCAGACGATGTGCAGCGGCGTCGCGCCCTCCGCGTTGACTATCGACGGGTCGGCTCCCTTACCGAGCAAAAACTCGATCAGGTCTCTGCTGCTGTCGGCGGCGGCGGCCACGTGTAGCGCCGTATTGCCCTTCTTGTCCCGGGCGTTCACCCGCACCTGACCGTCGTACCGATCGAACACGATCTCCAGCAGGTCCCGGCGGTGTCTCTCGCAGACGAGATGCAGCGGCCAATAGAGCAGCCTTCACGCAAATATTGCGCAAATCTTGATTGCTCGGCGAGTCTCCGATTATCATCTTGAAGAATTGGTCGGACAAGCGGCCTCGAGTCAGCTCCGCGAAAGCATCCAGCGCCCATCGCATTAAAAATTCCCTCGCCATCCTCTCGAACAGATCCACCAGGTAGATGCTAGCCCTCTTGTGGAAGAGCTCGCGGAATTTTTCCGATCGCACCAGCTCGAAGAGGTCCGCGTGAGTCAGTGCTCTCGGAAGCTCCTCGGCCCGCAACCGGTGCGCGTCGTAGAGCGACAGGCTCGGCTTTATCATGATCGATTTTCCCTTTCTCGCGAACCAGCCCTCGTTGTACCTGTAGCCCGACGACAACGACCACGACTCGTCGAACAATCGGTGCCTCGAGAAAAATTGCACGATGGCTCGGGTCGCGTCGCGCTTCAGCTCGTATCCCCTCGTCTCCAGGTGTTCGACGCAGCCCAGAGCTCCCGCGACCAGTCTGAATCTCAAACTATTGGTCTCGTAGCCGACGCAGCGTCGAAATTTCCGGCCAAAAGTCTGGGTGGGGAAAACGAAGCTCGACACATCAGCGCCGTGATTCAGGAGCAGCTCCACGGCCCGCGGCGAGAGACTCGCCACGGCCAATTGGAGCGGCGTTCGACCCAACTTGTCCCGGACATCGACTTTTACCGTCCGATCGAAGTCGTCGCTGATCTCGAACAGCAGCTCCAGCAAGTTTTCGGCGTCGTTTTCGTTATCGAGGCAAATTTGCACGGCCGTCAGTCCTCGGGCGTTGGTCGTGTTGGGGTCGGCGCCCCGCCTCAGCAGCGCTTCGACCGAGCTTCCGGCGCCACAAGACAGAGCCAAGTGCAGCGCTGCGTTGCCCCACATATCCCTGCCGTTGACCCTAACCTCGCGACCCATCTCGTCGCAGATCCTAAGAAACATCTTCATCGAGTCCTCGTAGTAGCGGTCCTTGCTCATGACGTGCAGAGGCGTCTCGCCCGCCTCGTTGACCTGGTTCGGATCGGCGCCTCTCCGCAGCATCATCTCCGTGGCCCTCTGGTTGGCCCACACCAAGGCCAGGTGCAGCGGCGTATCGCCCATCTTGTCACGGGCGTCGAAGCGCAGCCGCTTGTGCAAATCGTCGCACATCGTGAAGAACGCCTCCACCAGTTG
Organism: Trichogramma pretiosum; assembly: GCF_000599845.2. Classification (NCBI taxonomy): domain Eukaryota; kingdom Metazoa; phylum Arthropoda; class Insecta; order Hymenoptera; family Trichogrammatidae; genus Trichogramma; species Trichogramma pretiosum. The sequence goes on from NW_019640808.1 coordinate 189,650, forward strand.
GGGGTCGCGGTATCTCTTGCAGACGAGGTGCACCGGAGTGGCGCCCTCCTCGCCATTGGCCTCGTTGGGGTCGGCGCCTCTGGCCAGCAGCAGCCTCACCAGGCGCTTGGCGTCGGCGCGGCCACCGAACTGCAGCGCCAGATGCAGCGGCGCGTTGCCCTCGTCGTCGCGCGCCAGCAGTTTCTTCTTGTCGCAGCGCTCGAACAGCATCCGGGCCGAGTCGACGTCGCGATATCCCCGGCAGACGATGTGCAGCGGCGTCGCGCCCTCCGCGTTGGCTATCGACGGGTCGGCTCCCTTACCGAGCAGAAACTCAATCAGGTCTCTGCTGCTGTCGGCGGCGGCGGCCACGTGTAGCGCCGTATTGCCCTTCTTGTCCCGGGCGTTCACCCGCACCTGACCGTCGTACCGATCGAACACGATCTCCAGCAGGTCCCGGCGGTGTCTCTCGCAGACGAGATGCAGCGGCGTCCGGCCCTCCTCGTTGGCCAAATTCGGATCCGCACCTGCCCTCAGCAGCAGCTCGACCAGCTTCCTCCACGACTCGCAACTATCGTTATAATTGCGCAGCAGCGCCAAGTGCAGCGGCGAGTTGCCCTCGCGGTCTCGATCGTTCATCCGCACCGGCTTGAACTTTTGGTCGCTGAACTCCAGCAGCGCCTCGATCAGCTCGACCTCGGGATTCTCCCGGATCATCGTCATCAGCGGAGTCTCGCCCTTGGCGTTGGCCAGACTCGGGTCGGCCCCGCGGCGTAGCAGCAGCTCCATCGTCTCCCTGCCGGCCTTGCGCAGGGCCAGATGCAGCGGCGCGTTGCCCTCCGTGTCGCGCTCGTTCATCCGCACGGGCGCCTTCAGTCGCTCGCAGCGGCCGAGGAACGAGCCGGCCAGCTCGTGGTGATCCTCGCAGATGTGGTGCAGCGGAGTCGCGCCGCGGGCGTCCACCGCGTTCGGATCAGCGCCCTTGTTCAGCAGCAGCTTCAGGGCCTTCCGGTGTCCCCCGCGCACCGCCCAGTGCAGCGGCGTCGAGCTGTCCTCGTGATCCCGGGCGTCGATGCGCAGCTGCTGCCCGCGGCCGAGCTGCTTGAAGAACATCTTGACCAAGCGATCGTCGCGGGTTCTCGGCTGGTTCATGGCGTGCAGGGGTGTCTGGCCCCGCTCGTTGGCCGCGTTGGGGTCGGCGCCCCGCCTCAACAGCCACTCGGTGGCCCTCCTTCTGCCGTTGCGCAGCGCCAGATGCAGCGGCGTGTCGCCCCACTTGTTCCGGGCGTCGAGCCGCGAGCTCTTGCTGCCCTTCGAGAGTACCATCTTCAGGATGTCGTGGTCGTCGTCGTATTTCTGGCAGGCGATGTGCAGCGCGGTCTCGCCCTCGGCGTCGGGCTTGTCGAGATCGGCGCCCGCCTTGAGCAGCAGCTGGACCAACCTCTTTTTGCCGTGGCGCAGGGCCAGGTGCAGCGGCGTCTGGCCCAGCTTACCTACGGCGTCGACCTGCAATCGTTTGGCGTACTTGATCAGCGTCTCGGCCAACTCGACACCCACGTCGTCGTTTCTCTCGCAGACGACGTGCAGCGGCGTCTCTCCTGCTGCACCGACTAAATTGGGATCCGCCCATCGTGTCAGCAGCTTCTTGGCCATCCTCTTGTCGTCGTTCTTCAGAGCCAAGTGCAGCGCTGTGTTGCCCTCCTTGTTTCGGCGGTCGACTCGAAGCCCTCTGCCGGCCCGCTTGAGGAATAACTTGGCCAAGTCTTCGTCGGCGGGACTCACCCGGCACACCACGTGCAGAGGAATCAGTCCGTGCTTCTCGGCCTTGCTCGGGTCGGCCTTTCGTCCGAGCAGCCACTTGGCCACGTCCAGGTAGTTGTTGCGCAATGCCAAGTGCAGCGGCGTTTTGCCCTTCTCGTCCCGAGCGTCGATCCGCCCCGCCAATTGTCTCCGGTTCAGCTCGTTCAAGCGCTTGAACAGCGTCTCGGTCAGCTGGGGCGTGAACCTTTTCTCGCAGACGACGTGCAGAGCCAAGCTCGGATCAGCGCCCCGTCTCAGCAGCAGCTGGACCATCGCCGTGTCCTCCTCGACGAGGGCGTAGTGCAGCGGCGTCTTGCCCTCGCCGTCCAGCGCGTCGACTTTCGTCGGTCGTTGCTCGTTCACAGGGTGATCGAACAGCAGCCTCTCCGTGACGTCGACGGGATACCTCATCTGGCAGACGAGATGCAGCGGCGTCGTGCCCCTCCAGTTGCAAACCGCGAGCTCGGCGCCGTCTCGGTCCAGCAGCAGCTTGGCGAACTCGATGTTTCTCTGGCGGAGCGCCAGATGCAGCGGCGTGTTGCCCTCTTCGTCGACCCGACTCTTGATCGCCAATGGCTTTCGTTCGCTGCGGTCCCCGAAAAACTTCTCGAGCGATTGGCTGTCGCGATATCTCCGACAGACGATGTCCAGCGGCCTCTCGCCCTTCTCGTCGGCTGCGAGCGGGTCGGCGCCGTTCTGGCGCAGCAGCAACGCGGCGAACGACACGTTGCCGTGCCTCAGGGCCAAGTGCAGCGGAGTCTCTCTTTTTTTGTTGGCCAATGTCGGATTGGCGCCCCTCGACAGCAGCAGCTCGGCCGACTCACTCCCTGGATTGATCAAAGCCAAGTGCAACGGTGTATTGCCCTCCTTGTCCCGGGCGTCTACCTGCATCTGCCAATTTTTCTCTTCGTCGATCTCGAACAGCATCCTCACGAAGTCCACGTCGTAATTTCTTTGACAAACTATATGCAGGGCCGTCATTCCATTCTTGTTGTCATAAGTCGGATTGGCATTGCCGCGTTTGAGCAGCATCTCGGCGACTCGCCGCCTATCGCGCAGCAGTGCCAGATGCAGCGCCGTGTCCCACGTTACCGGCCACGTCTGATCCAGCAACCAGAACGGATCGAAGCGCTCGAGGAAGCTCTCGACGACGCCGTACAGGCCGTACTCGCAGGCCACGTGAAAATGCGTTAAGCACGTCGTGTCCTCGTGGTTCGGCCCTTCGTAGATCTCGAACAGTCGGCTCATCACGCTGTCGACGTTGCTATCATCGGGGGTTTTGCTGCGGCAGTCCTCGCAGCTCTCCAGGTGATCGCGGTGCTGTGCCCTCAGGTAATGCACCGCGGTGGTCCCGACTCGACGATTTCGCACGTCCTTGTAGCCGGTCGAGATCACGAAGTCGACGATGGGACATTTTATCGAGCCGTGACCGGTGAAGCTGGAGTCCTTGCGGACAAGAAAGTCGATATCGTCGGACTTAAAGATGTCCCTTAAATCGGGAAGTTGTCCGTGCCAGTTCTCCACCAGAAGATAGACTTCGCGGTGAAACGCCTCGCGCTGGTTCTTCTTGTCCCAGTCGACCCTGTCTCTCGACTGCTTCAATTTTTTCGTGCAGTACTGCTCGTCGTCGCCTTGGGCCATCGTTGTATCGCACACTTTTTTCACTACTTTTCACTGAACAAAATCACGGATCTTCGCTTGTGCTCTCGTGTATACGTGCACACACTACGGCGTCGTAGCTTTTACTGAACGCCGGAAGGTCTATAATTGTGGAAAATACAGAAACACGTGCGCCGTGAAATTCGAGTATACTGCGCCGGGGAGCTGCACATGTGTACAGTCAAATTCGGCTACGACCGTGTTAGACTGATATACTTTCACTTTCTAATAACGAGAACGAGAAACGAGATTACTCGGACGACTACGCATGCACATATGCACATACTGATACGTGTCGTTTGTACACTTGGATTTCGGATGGACGAAGTATAATAGCTGCGCACGCATATAAATGATTCATCGAATTTTTGTGTTCGGAGCGATCGAGAGAGAGAGAGAGAGAGAGAGAGAGCAGCTACCGGAAATTAGACCGAGTTCAATCTATACACTTATGCGTCTGTGTGTGTCTGTGTCTTGGGTTAACTCGTCTCGAGTGATCGATTCACACCTCCTCGAGGAGAAAAACACTTTCGCCTCGAGGCTATATTATATATATCATACAGAGCGACGTCTCGTCTGCTCATTGCGGTGCATTTAAGGTATAGTTCCCTCAGAACCTGACCTACAAATTCGAGCACATGTCTAGAAAAAATCTGAAAAAATTCATACGCTTTCCTTAACAAATTCTAAGACTCTTTTGTTCTTTTTAAATTTTTCGTAGAGTTCATACTAATTGAGATAAAAAATCGCAAAGATTCATTGCTTGAAATTGTTTAAATTTGAATCGTTTATAGCTCTTGAAAAATAGATTTTAGAGAAAATTTGCAAGAGCACTTTTTTGTTTAAAATGACCCTAAAAACCTTAAAAAGTGAGTTTCAGGTTAAAAAGTTAAAATTTTTATTTTTGCCAAGTTTTTACATCAACTTTTCTCAAAAACTTTATGGTCAAGTTTTTCCAGTTTTTGAGCTATGTTTCACTACATACTGAACAATCATCTCCTAGTTTTTGAAAAGATTTTATCGATGGGTTTTTTTATAATCACACAAAATAGTGTATTTTCGACACACTAGCATAGGGATCGCATGTTAAAATAACGAACTTTGATTAATTATATTTAGGAAATTGTTTGGTTAAAGTTACTAAAATTTCTCACATATATCAAAAGCACTTTCAATAATATATGGTTATCGATAGTCATTTTTTTGAGGAAACTACTTTAACACACGTGTATAGGGCATTCAAGCTTGCCAAAGATAGAGATTATAAGCACGGGGCTCTCTCGAGCTTAAAAAAAATTGGTGCAATTACAAGCTCGACCACGTTGCGTATAGAGCAGCAACGGGGGGACACGTCTTCGAATCATATTATTGGATGTAGTATATAATAGGCGCACTTATTGCACTGCTGCTGCTGCGGTGCGTCGTCGATTGGCCGAGCTCTCGCGATACGCGTATTATTATATATATAGTAGTAGGCGTGCAATGAACGAGAATCCGTAGAGTCAAGCAGAGTCGAGTGGAGGCTGTGGGAGTAGCTGCGCGCGCGCACAACAGAGGCAACTATGCGCCGCAGCGAATAATATATACTAAATGTGTCGTTTGCTACACGAAATGTGTATACGTCGTACTATATAGCATCCTCGGAATTTCTCGGGAATTACGTAGTATATATGTACGTGTATTACATTGTAATAATAAGACGATCGTGATCGCGATGGAAAAATCATCTGGTGTGCCTCGTATATGTATTCGTGTCGGCAGTGCAATTTACATCCTTAACGAGCAAAAAAACGAGTAACGTCCCCCCGGTCGTAACGACGCGCGATAAAAAATCCATGCCACCTTTTTTACCTCCCTTCTTTCTCGCTTATATATACGCGCCGCGTTGAAGTTTGTCGCAATCGATCTCGACAAACGATTATAATCGCCGAGTGCGTTATACATATGTGCACGGACTTTATCCGCGTTTATAATAATCGTCGATATAAATAATCGGCGCTCGCGTTCGCGGCCTCGAGATATACTACGACATTATCATCGAAATACCGGACCAGAAGGACAGAGAAAAAGCACATTTATATGCATTGAGATACGAATATCTTTGAGTATAATATGTCCTATCGGTATCTCTCGGACAGTTAAGTCAGCCTAGATCTGTGAAATATTTCACAGGCGCAGCTGCGGGACTTTCCATTTTCATCTCGTTTGTATTTTAATCGAGTTCCGAGGAAAAAAAAAAACGCCCGACAACGTTCGATGTTGCTATAATGCAATCCTGTAACAGTACGACTACTCGATCAATTTAAGGTGATGCCTTGGCCACAATTTTTACCGACCGAGTACAGAAAATGTATATTGAAATAACTTTTTTACTAGACCGATTTTCGAAAAACGGCTCTGTGGAGCCCTCCGTATTGTTGCTGTGAATAACTGCACCAACTTTCAGCCAATTTCATCGGGTAGTTTTCCCGGAAAACAGGATCGAAATTTTTGATTACTGTTTGAAGGATAAAAAATTTTGATCCTGTTTTCGGGGAAAACTATCCGATGAAATTGGCTGAACTTTGTTTCAGTTGTTCACAGCAACGATACGGAGCACAGAGCCGTTTTTCGAAAATCGGCCTGGAAAGAAAGTTACAAAAATATACATTTTCTGTGCTCGGTTGGTAAAAATTGTGGCCAAGGCATCACCTAGAGAACGTTCATAATATTAGTTCACTTGTGAAGATCACTCTTAATGCCGAAACTTTGCTATTTCTCTATTGGTTCCCCCAAAAATTCGTCCCTACGCCATCTCGCGGTAAGTACTATAAAAAACTGATGCAGACGCGGGGCCGCCCTCTGATTAATAAATGCGTCGCGCTAACCGTCACCGCGAATTCGATCCGGATGTCAAGCTTTTTTTCTTCGAACTCCGAACTTCTCGTGAGTGCATCGTGTGCGCCGTTATAATATGCACGAAAGCTCGGCGTCGCGATTCGTGCTCGCCCGTCGATCAGCAGCGATCGTGCGATCGTTATCGAGCGTTACTCGACGAAATTGTATACACAGCTCGCGAGCGCGATGTGCCTCGTATTTTTTTTTTCTTCTCTTTCGATGAAAAATCCTCGATACGCACCGATCGTTTTTTCGACCGTAATTTTTTTCATTCGCTTTGCTCTATTGTAAAACTCGACACTTTCCCTCGTCGTCGCGAAGCTCGCACTTCCGATCGGGATGCATACTGCTAACAATGTAATCTCGCAAACGTTCGCATACAGTCGAATCGGCCAATCTGATATTACGGTTTACGCGCATACATTATAATGTCATTACATAAGCGCAGAGGAGCACTGCGCGGCTATATAGGATAATGCATTATTACGATCGAAGCGCATATGCGAGACAAGTGCACAGCGCGGCAACAGCTGGGATAAATCCGCGCTGTGCGCGTCGAAATGTCGTTATACATATATATAGTACGTGGCAGTGTCGAGCCCGAGAAGAGACATCGTTCGAGGCTTGTGTCCCGTTACAGGCAGAGCTCCGCTGCTGCTGCTGCTGCTGTTGCTGCATAGCGACGCGTAAAAGGATGTATATTATTGTACACAGGATGAGCTGCAGCCAGCCACTCGTTGCGTAGAGAAAAAAACAACTGGGAAATGATGAGAGATGCTAGTTGGAAAAAGGTATCGGTATATGTATATCGGTATGTATAAAGTCAACGAGTCGAAAGGCAGTTAGAATTCAAGCCATTGCATAATTGACAAAAAAATCTAATAAATTATCTGAAAAATTGAAAAGTGAAGCTCAGAGCTGAAACAATCAAATCTCGCAAAATGTACGTCAATACAGGCCGCGCGAGAAGCTCGGGCTTGCAGTGCTTAAATTTTTCATCGATATAAAGACTCCACAGAAATATAAATCTAAATGTGCGATGTGCTCGTTATTAAAAAAATAATATTAAATAAATAAATAAAAAGTATTCGAGCCGCACGTCATCGTCGCGCATAGATTCTCAGTAATACACGTGGTTGCAGATCAGGAAAAAGGCCATAACAATGAGCGGCGAGATCAGCCGATGTCTATATATAAAGTACATGCACTTGCGCGCTATTGTCCTTTGAGAAGTCGAGATCGGATCCTCGCTATATAGTTCCGCATGCGAACTCTCGTGTATACCGGAAAATAATGCGCATTGTTTTGGGCCGCGTAAACCGATCGGACGTGTATAATACACAACACGCGCGAAAGAGCAGGGAAATCATCGGATCTTAATATTCGATCGAATATGTACGCGCAGGAAAATCTCTTACTCTTTGCCATTGATTCTGTAGCGTGAACGATGTGATTTTTCAACAGCCACCATCGTATCTATATACGACAAAAAGAAGTCGATCGCGAAATGTAACGGCACCGCGCGGTATACACACGAGGAATGTCGATTCAACAGTGTATGCGGCGTTGTATCCGCGCGCTTCGTTCGATGCGGCTTTCTTCGCTCGATATTATAATATACAGCAAAAATATATAAGTAAAGCACTATTTTCGTTACTTTGGTATTTTCGCGGTCCGAATCCGCGCGGGGCAGCCCTATATATCCCATAATAGCTGCAGACGCGCGCGTGGAAAATGTATAATCATTTTTTTGCGCGAGATCGTAACAGAACTTGTGTATTATGGTTAAAGGGAGGGGGGTGGGGGCATTATGAGGATGTCGCGCGACAGGTGACTGCAGCGAAAGGAAAGTCGAGTGAGAACAGTTATGCGTGTATCCAATCGAGCGGCTGCTGCAGGAGGAGGACGACGCGACCGCTCGGTGAACGATGATGATGATGATGATGATGCAGCGGATCGCCAGCAGCAGCCAGCTTTTTCCATTATTATACAGCATCTCTGGACCTGTCTCGCGACGTCTCTATTATAATTGCGCGAGAAAAACGACGACGACCGCACGTGAAATTCTCATGGCGACGAGGCCGACATTTTTCAATATAATTATTAACGTCGAACGATCGTCGTTGCGCGTGATACTTTTGGAGGAGAAATGTCCGCGGATCGGGCTATTCGGTTACTTGGCAATTTTTGAAATTCCCTTATCTCGACGGCCAGCTTTACAATGCGATAACGCCGCTTTGAGCATCATTTACCGCTAGATGGCGAGTAGGCCGTTATCCATAAAACCTGCAAGGGACAAAGTTGAAACAATTGAATAAGTCAAAACCTTGTCAAGAGTTTTTAACAATTTTATCGGTGAGTTTTTGGGAGATGGTTCACGGACCTGACCCGAAATGTCGGATGTTATTTAGGCACACGAAAGTGGCCTTCTGTTAAATTTCTTGCCCTCGAAGGCCCAAGATATGAATTCATTCAAATGAACAAATTCAATTCTATTGGCGTTTAATATTTCTTATACTTGTAGAAAATAATGAATAACTATCAAATGGGTGTTTCAATTATTATTTGTTTTGTACAAATTTCATATGGCCGAAAGAGGTCGTTAAGGAGGTTCGGGAGTCTCAGAGGGGGACGAAGCGGGACGCGAGGGGCTCCTATACTTCCAATGTTAAATTTTCAGCGCTGCCAACTTCGAAATAACACGAAATTGTAGGTTTTTTCAATGAGCTGGCACACAATTATAGCTATTATTAATAATTCAATCATTTTGATGAGTTTTTTTCGATGTTTTAGGCTTAAAACAATACTCTATTTGTCATTAGAGTCGAATGAGCACATATTTTTGTTGTTCTAGCTCATTTGTTGGTTAGGGTACGCGCAAATGACCCACGAATTTTTACACATAACAATTTATTTCTCGATAACTAAACGGTCGATGAACTTCTTTTTGCAGTCAAATTATTCCTTATTAAATTTCCTACATGTACGAATTTTTTTCTATTTAGTTTTTGTTTTTTTACATTATGTTTATGCTCATTGAAAGCGAAAATTCATGATTTCTCGTAAGAAACCATGTTAAATGGTCAAAAAATTTTTTCATCATTTTAACAAAATTTTGCGGTGAAAAGTTGTATTTTGATATTAACATTCATATTATAAAGTTTCAAAGCAATTAAACGTGTTTTAAAAATTTGGCTGCATTTCGCTGAGACTCCCGAACCTCCTTAAATTGGAGTATCGTATGTCTAGATAACGTGGAAAACGAGATTAAATTATTGCTCGGTATATGACCAGTTCCAACGGCCGATTCAATGCCCGAAAAACTCTTTTATTCACCGAAAACCAGGCCATAAAACGTCGAGCATTTCCACTTTCTTTCTAGACCGCTATATAGGCAACGAGCGCCTTCGAGTGCCGAACGCGAGATCGGATACACGTATCGCATGTACGTCGATGCACTTGCGTTGTAAACTTTTACTTTTACGCGTTTATTTCGTTTGTTTTTCTTCGCTCACTGGTCACCACCGCCTCTCTCTCTCTCACTTTTTTTCTCTCCATACAACCACGGACCTATTATGAAAGACACTCACACACATACACGCGCGTATTTTTACGTTCGAATTACGTTTGGCGTTACACACAAAAGTCATAATATAATGGGCATCGCGCGGTGCTGCACAATTCCACGCTCGATTTTTTTTTTTGCATCGTTCCAACATAGACATAGCCAGTGTACATAGTGTGACCCTAAAAGTCTGTGCGCGCACACACACATACGCAGCCCGTTGAAATCTATATATGCAACGATTACGCGGCCGGGGCGCCTCGATGAAAACAATTACGTAAAATTTCGTGCGCGCGATAAACGCACTGTACACACAATACAGATACATAAGACGACGAAAATTTAACCGAAACGTTTGACCGATTCGCTGTATCGTAGCGTTTCAGAAACGAATTTCGCTTCCTCGACTTTTGAGCGCGGCAGTCTTGCGCTTCCCAATGTTTACACACGCGCGATTTGGCCGTATATGCGGAAATCGTTCGATTACGAACCGATGCGCCAAATGCAATGATAACGTTACCAACGAAATTATGTAAAGCCAGATGTGTTTTCGTTTCGTTTCGGATGGTAGGATGAATTAATAAGGCGCAGCGACAGAGTTTAGGTGTCGATTATCACACGCCTGCGTAGCTCGGATATTCGATCGTGAAAAATCGCGACGCACAAGCGAGAAATTTATAGCGACCATCGAGCGACAGAAGGTTCGACACTGCGGGTATTTAACCTTTTATAATAAGACTCGATTTTTACTTCCGTTACATCTGAAATATGAGAAGAAAACAACCCAGCATTGAAGTCCAGTATTGAGTGAATTGAGGAAACGAGTAAACTATTCTCTTTTATACGGAAATAAATATTAGAATAGTCGACTCGATCGATGGAAATGAATCTCAGACTATGGAAAAATTAAGCTCAATGGGTAAAATTTCACACATTACAAATAGTTATCAACTGTACAGGCAAGTGATGAACGAGAAAAAAAAGCCACGCGTTACAAGTTAGATCGTTTACGATCACGCTATATATGATATACGACGCGCGTTATATGCCGCCGAGCTATCTCCTAAACTATCGATAATTGCACGGTGTCGTGTTATGCGCCGTACGATTTCGACATCGACGCGCGAACGCAGCACTCAACTGCATGACAGGCGCGTGTCTTCATTTCGGAGGCTATTATTACTATATTATGTGCCATCGGCTGTCGATTCTTCGTTACTTGTATGAGATGTGTATATTTTGTAGCGACGCCTCTCGAATGGCTCGTTCAAAATTGAACGAAGAAGAGCAAATACGATTAGACTTTTGTGTTCGCGATCGTCCCGCTGTTCTTTGATCTCGGAGCGACGACGACGACGGTGAAGGTTTTGTGAAAGCTCGATCGTCTCTGATTTTTCGCGACAATTTTATATCGCGAGACGCGTCGTGAATACAACTTGAAAAAAACATTGCCGAGCGCTTGCGAATTATAAGCAAGAAAAGACAGAGAGAGAGAGAGAGAAATAAAGAGCAGAACTTGGAATGCAAATATTTCTGTATGCGTATACACGATGTGCCATATATATAAACGTTACATTTGAATTGCCAATGGTTCGAGCGCAGTGGCGCATAAAAAAACATACACACACACACACTGACAGACAGATGAGGACAAAAAAACGACGACGACGAAGAAGAAGAGGCAACTATATATACACAACGTGACGAGTTTCAGCGTTTAGCCGGACGCATGATTCGTGTCCACACACACGCACACACACAGATCACACGATTATACCGTGTCATCTTTCGAAAGCAATCGTTAATGCTAATTTTCAAAGTTACGCGCGCGCGCACACGATGTGTATGTGTGTGCAAGACCTCGGCTCTGCTTTTTTTTTTGTTTCTCGCGCTATATAGCTCGCGCCGGCGATTTTATACCTTTCGGCGAGCATCATCGTGCGATCGTCGTCAGCCGCGGTTTTCCTCGTTTTCGTTTAAGCTGAATTATGATTCGTCAAGAATATCTATGTATATACATATCGAACTCGGAGACAAACGCTATACTATAATGCACACTATACGCGATACGTACGCGCTAATTATCGAGAGAAGAATCGGCAGGAAAAATAATTGCCGGCGATATATTATGCGAGCCCGCGTGCTAATAATATAATATCGCAAGTCTCGACGTCGACTCGCGACGTTGCGGCAATATTATATAGTTATTAGCTCGTTGTATTTGTGCGCTCGAGTCTGACTGCGTCCTATACACACGTGTATACACGTATCGAGCCCAGTGCGGTAGGATAGTAATATATTATTTCTATTTACACGTTTAAATGCATCGCTCATTATGTGCAGTCGCTGCTGCTGCCTATTTTTTTGTTGGCGCGCGTCGCGATGATTAATTGCTCGTGTTTTGTCTATAACACGTCGTTACGCGCGCGCACACACACACACACACCTGTGTTGTGCAGTTATATATTTATATGTATGTATATAGGAGCTGTGTAACAGCGGACAAAAAATGACTGATCTACGAGTTATTTATTGCGACAAGCGAGCGAGCTGCCTAGTGGCCGCGAGAAGCTTTGATATATCCCAAGCTTACGCATGTGTACAGCTCGGGGGCAGAGCCGCGAAGCACAGCCTGCATGCAGCTCCATTGCGAGACGTGCTAAAAGTGTCTTTTCATTATATCCTATACTACTATAGACACCATTTGAATAATTGTACTTTATTTCTTCGTAGTTTCTTTTTTTTTTGCTGCTGCTGCTGCCTCTTCTTCTTGTTTTTCTTGCTTGCCCCGCGCGCGTGTGACATTCGCCGCGTTCGCTAATCGCACGTATATACATATGCTTGGCTCCTTTCTTATAGTCTTATATATATGCCGCACGAGTATTATAAAAAGACCATTAAACGATAATTGCTTCCTAAGAATATGTGTTTTTTGTTTGCGCTTGTATACCATTGCGCCAACACTGCCCTCGTGCTTTTATGTGGCGTTAATAGCAAAAAAACAAGTTTAACGAATATTATTAGCCTCGGCTTTGATTGATCTCGATTCTATTTGATTGTATGTTCTTTTTTAAATTTTGAAAACGAAGAAAATCGTACAGAATTGAAACTTTGATGTCAACGAAGATGTATATCGAAGAAAATGCGTATTCCGCGCAGAAAATTTATTTTTGAAAATCATAAAAATTTTTCATGGACGCATTAAGATGATTGCACTTTTATAACGATGAATTTCACTTTCAACTAGATTCCGATTGTTTATTTCAATGATTGTAAAGTCGAGTAAAAAGACGAAGTTTTTTTTTCATAAAACTTCACGAAAAAAAGTTCACATGTCACTTGAACTCGTCGACCTTTTTACAGCTTTAAAGCTCGAGTTTTACTCGCATCGCGCATGCTTGTGTCCTATTACACCATTTTTTCTATTTCAAGGGGTTTTGAGGTTATTAATGTCTTATTTGAGTACAGATTTGAATTCTATAATGTGTGAATAGTTAATTTTGATCTCGATACGATGTCGTGACAATGATATTTTATTTCAAATGATAGTGTGCTAATGTTCATATCAATTTAAAAAAAATCGAAATTCGTGTTTAAATTCATTTATTTGGAAAGACATGAAAAATGTACAACATTAAATAATTTTATACATAAAAAATACTGAAAATATGCTCATTGTCATTGCTTTGTGGCCGCTAAGCAAATATTGAACAAATCTTTGTTCTTTAAATTGTCCATAATCATATCACAGCAGAGAATTGGCAGTCGATAGTGTAAGATTTGCTCCCAAAAAGGATACAGTGTCCACCTCCGGAAAAATCGCCTCGCAAGTTTCTCGCACAGATACTCGGCGCAATTTCTTCTAAACTCCTCGGGAAGCTTCAACGCTTTTTTCGAACGCCACAATTCCAAGTAGTCCTCGTACGTGAGTAGTTTTGCGGCCTCTTGGTCTTGTAACCGGGTCAAGTCGTAGAGCGACAGACTCGGTTTGATCATGATTTTTTTCGCCTCGATCTTGAACCTTTCGTCGTCGCGCCAAGATTCTTCGATATCCGACGACGCAAGCAGGTCGTACTTGGTGAAAAATTCCATGATCGTCAGGGCGTCGCTTCGAAGCAATTCGTATCCTCTCTTCTCCAAGCGTCGTTCGATCATCAGCAGACTCGATGCTACTTGCACTTTAGAAACATATTCACTGTACAGTGCTGTGCGACGACGCAACATCAACTTGCCGTCTTTATCGACTTTGGGCTTGTCTTTGTAGCCGGTCTCGATCAGGAACTGGATAAATCGTTTTGCCTGGTTCTCACCTTGGCCTCTACCCCAGCGATCAATGGAATCCAAGAGAAGACGCTCGATTTCTTCGGGTTGAAAAATATCCCGAAGGTCGGAGAGTGGACCCTTCCAAACGCCGATCAAGCGAAGAAATTGATTGAAAATAAAGCGTCGATTCGATTCGACCTCCCAATCGACCAAGCTCTTGAACACTTCCAATTGTTTCTTATCGAGGATATTCGTGTTTGTGAAATCTCCATTCTGGTTTTCATTGCCCGCGCCGCCTTCGACGGATCCTTCGTCGTTATTGTACATGATTTTGTCAACTCACACACAAACACAGTCGCTTATAATTTACTCAAAAAACGGCAGTCAATTTAATTTTGCTATAGTTGCTATACACTCTGATTCGTATGTAGAGTAAAAAAACTCAACGCGCACTGCGATCTGTATTCTATATAAAAATTAAAAAACACGTGGGCGAAACTATGAGAGAGGCTAGTTTCAGAAAAACTACGGCAGCGATCACGCTTCGGCGTCGTAATTTATACTGACTTGATACAATATATTACTGTATATATATACTCTGATGATCTCTTTGATGCGCTGCGATCTAAGGTGTAATGGTGGAAGCTACCGGAAAGTGAAAGCGTCTATATGCTCTCTACCGATAGAATTACTCTCGCAGCACATCTCTTTTCTTAAAATATAGAGATCGATTGACATGCCACGTACCAATGGTTCGTATTTCAACAAAGCGTAAGTTCAGCGCAGTAGGAGCCTCCGCTCGTATGAATGACCATACGCGGCAATAATTCCAAGAACACACGACTATAGGCATTTACGCTTATCGCCGGATTTTTCCGAGTTGCGCATGGGTACTGTATCCATTCTAATGACGATGAACATACTTGTTGCTGCGCGTATGAGGCCTTTATGAGTCCTTAAGTGATAGAAAATAAAAACCAATACGAAGTTATTTTGAGGCGATGCCGATTTATTCGTTCAAAAAAGCTGAGATGCTGAGCTCCGCGCCGTCCGCGCGTTACCAGGAGAATGACCTCGCTGCGTCGCTCCAACTGCTTGGCAACCTGCAATAACAATCTTAACAAAAGACGCTGCTGGTTGCTAGGCATTGCCGACCAGCAGGTTTTCGCGTCTGCCTCCGAACTCGACCTGTATGCGGCCTTTTGCCACCTCACAGCGAGCCAATATGCTCGAAGAGCTCACAAACGAGGCCCTGTACATCCGTTCTATAACATTCTCCCCCGCCAAATAACTTGAACACAATATTTTTTTTTTCAAATAAAATTCAATAACTCAAACAATACATAAACAAATTCACATAAGTTTAATTAACTTAACGCTTGGCCGACACATCACACCATTCGACGTACGCAATTCCACACTACGAACTTCTTTATCTTTACCCGGAAATACACGAGTAACGACTCCTTTTCGCCATAAGTTTCGCGGTGCAGTATCATCCAAAATCAATACGACATCATTAACATTCAACGGAGGACTCTTATCGTGCCATTTTTCACGATTCCGAAGTATGGGTAAGTATTCGCGTAACCATCGCGTCCAAAAAATATCGGCAAAGTGTTGAACGGATTTCCACTTTTCTCTTACATTTAAAACTTCCTCTGAGTAACGCGGTAAATATAATTGACCTGACGAGGAACCAAATAAAAAGTGATTTGGAGTCAATGCTTCGTTTTCATTCAAATCCAAAGTTACATGAGTGAGAGGTCTCGAATTTACCGAATGCTCAATTTCAATTAATAAAGTTAGAAAAACTTCCTCTTTTGCAATGCGCCCTTTTAGTACATAAGTCAAAGCTGTCTTAACTGAACGAACTAAACGTTCCCAAATGCCACCCATATGAGGAGCCGACGGCGGATTAAATCGCCACAAAATATTATTTTTAATCGCATACTCATTTATTTGATTTTGATCCAGCGATTTAATTGCTAATCTCAAATCTTTTTGCATAGCTCTGAAATTCGTTCCGTTATCTGAATACATTATCGCTGGCTTTCCTCTTCGTGCTGAAAATCGCCTAAAAGCCATAATAGCCGAATCGGCGCTTAAACTACTAACTAACTCAATATGAATCGCGCGAACCGAAAGACACGTAAATAGTGCCGCCCATCGTTTCTCCGTTCTTCGACCTACACTAACAGAGATTGGCCCAAAATAATCGACTCCACAGTGATAGAAAGGACGAAAACGATACGCCAAACGGGCCGACGGCAACGCTGCCATTCGAGGCTGTACTGGAGTAGCACGTAAACACCGACATATTACGCAACTCGCAATTATTCCTTTTAAAGCTCGCCGTAAACCGAGAATCAAAAAACTTTGTCGTAACTCATTTATTACAGTTTCGTGACTCGAATGATAGAATTTCTCATGATAATGTCTAATTAATAACCGAACACAATGCTCTTTAGCATCTAAAATAATAGGTTCGCTTAATAACCCTTCACCATCTAAACCTCGAACTCGGCTTTCGGATCGCAAAACTTCATTTTCATCCAAAAACGGGCTAACTTTTAAAATTCTACTGTTTCTTTTAACCTTATTTAGATTTTTTAATGAAACCAAATCACTGGGAAACATACTTTTTTGACTCAATTTCACAATTATTCTCTCGGCACATCTTCGATTTTCTAATGGTTCGACCTTTCTACGTCTCATTCTATCACATGCTTCTAGTACTTTAGCAAAACACGAAATTAACCGATTCCAATCAAAAGGATCACCCGTAAATTTCGGTAAAACTTTCGAACCCAACAATCTATTTGAAATTAATGAACTATTTAAAGCGGCAGAATTATTTTGAATAGTTTTCCCTAACAAATCCGCCAATCTCATTATCGGATCCTTATTAACATCATCGAATAAATTTTCGCGTACATTCAGGCCATCAACATTCGTACTATGACGT
Organism: Trichogramma pretiosum; assembly: GCF_000599845.2. Classification (NCBI taxonomy): domain Eukaryota; kingdom Metazoa; phylum Arthropoda; class Insecta; order Hymenoptera; family Trichogrammatidae; genus Trichogramma; species Trichogramma pretiosum. Next base: position 206,761 of record NW_019640808.1, read on the forward strand.
ATACTTGCAGCTTCCCTGTCGAATTCTTCTTGACCCGTTGACACGTTGCCCTCTATGTTCTCAGCACGACCAAAATTCCAAGCGAGCGGAGAAGAAGCTCTATTCCTGGGCAGCGACTCGACGCGGCCTATGTCCAATTCCGGCTCAAATCCGACCGCACGGCTTACACGACGAGATGATTCTTGAATTTGATGTAATCCACCCGAAAAAATTGGACGAGACACAGCAGCATCTCGATCATGCAGCGAAACGACAGCGTCTCTCGTAGCAGCAGCTTCCTGTCCTCGCAGCGGAATAACATCGTATCTCGAACCGGCAGCACCGCGTTCTCGAAGTGGAATGAACGCGTCTCTCGTGCCTTCAGGATCTCGTCCTCGCAGTGGATTGACGGCGACTCTCGAAGCTTCAGCATCTCGTCCTTGCACCGGATTGCCGGCATCTCTCGTCGCGGATGGAGCGCAACTTACCGAATTGATCTGCGATGTGGCGACCTGATGAGCCATTGCCGCAACATCACCAGAAACAATCGTGGCGGAGGCCTTTGGGTTCGCTCGTTGTAGACTGCGCTGCATTGCAGAAAACTCATCAAAACTGAGAACCGCTCCAGACGCAGCATCACGATTCCCAGCACGTGCAGAACCTTGAATTTCGCTCCGTTGAGGCTGGCAGTTTGAAGCTGTTTGAGGTGCTTCTACCCTATTTTCAAGCTGAGACTGAACAGTTGGATCAACGGGGACGAGACGTCGTTGTTGAGTCGACGATGCTTTACCACTGCCGGCCGCCGTGCCCTTTTTCTTTGTAGCACACTTTTTCTTTGACGGCTTTGGTTCCATCAGAGCGGACAAAAAACCTCTCGTCTGCGGACGTTTACTATTAGCAAATAATTGTTCATTACCCGTAGACACAGTGGGCTGCTGAACAATAGGGACATCATTTGCTGAATGTACTCCCCGCGCCGCCGTTGCTGAATCTCCGACGATGACGTTGACTTCACGACGCACGGAAAGCAAATGCATGTCGTCTCGATTATCCTCGTTCGTCTCTAACCCCAATCTCACATCGCCGACGTTGTCTTGAGGGTTTCTTCGCGAATTCATACCTTCGTCCGGCGTTGATCGATTGTTGGTATGCAATGAAAACCGAAGATCCAATGGACGTTGGTCGCTCATGACAACTTTTAATTTCTATCTGACTCGACCTCTTTCGCACAGGCAGAAATTCAACGTGGGTTTCGGCACCAAAAATGTTGCTGCGCGTATGAGGCCTTTATGAGTCCTTAAGTGATAGAAAATAAAAACCAATACGAAGTTATTTTGAGGCGATGCCGATTTATTCGTTCAAAAAAGCTGAGATGCTGAGCTCCGCGCCGTCCGCGCGTTACCAGGAGAATGACCTCGCTGCGTCGCTCCAACTGCTTGGCAACCTGCAATAACAATCTTAACAAAAGACGCTGCTGGTTGCTAGGCATTGCCGACCAGCAGGTTTTCGCGTCTGCCTCCGAACTCGACCTGTATGCGGCCTTTTGCCACCTCACAGCGAGCCAATATGCTCGAAGAGCTCACAAACGAGGCCCTGTACATCCGTTCTATAACAATACTCTCAGTATATGTTGTAAAATTTTAAAATGAATTTCAATTTTTCTTCGTTGATAACTTGCAACTTTTTAACACATTAACAATGGAAATTTAAAAAAAAATTAACATAAGTTATACGCCCCTATTTCCGGTCAAGTTTGAATTAATTTTTTTTATGGGATTGAAACTTGATATCTGAATTTTAATAATATATTTCTGTTAAAGATGTTTGATTCATTCAGTCAATTTAAAAAAAAAAATTTCTTACGTCAATTAAGTTTTGAATGTTAATTATTGACCTAATATAGGGGCATGACTACACGGAGAAATATTCTCACTACAAAACAAGATGCGCCGACGTGAAAGGGGGGCGAGCGTTAAGTTTTAAGGCGAGCACGTCGAAACACGAGGCGGGTATGCTTCACGTATTGTGAAACGTTCCGTGCGACGTATTCTCGTGCGTGCATTCGAAATCGCGGTGCACATTCAAAATACAGTGGTGGCCGTTTATAACGAGGTCGGATATAGCGAGAGACCGGCTATTACGAGAAGATTTTGGACGATTGGTTGATTCCAATGCATTAAGTATAGGAAATTTTATCGATGTAACGAGATCGATATAACGAGAAGTCGGGTATTACGAGAGGTTTGTCTCAATTGATCCTTGTATGTGAAAAATATTTTTTGGTTCAATTTACGACATTCTCTATTAATTGTGTTTTCGATGACACGTCATATTCTTTCCGAGCATTCTTTCCGACAATGAAAAATCCCGCACCCAATTTCACGAAAACCATTTTTTCGAATAATACATGTTAAAATCTATGAACTTATACTCTCGTCTCCATCTTATACGAGATCCCAGTCGAAAATCGGTAATGACACGCCATTTTCGACTTGTGATGGTGGCGGCGGCGGCGGAATAGATGACCCTATGCTTTTCTGGTGCGTAGCAATGCGTAGTGATCTCGACGAGAATGATGATAATTGCGAAAGTTTGTACAAACTAGTTCGCAAATGGTTCGTACGGCATCAAGAGTTACGTACCCGATGCGTAGTAATCTCCAAGA